>NC_041049.1:36669107-36754512 GCF_900634775.1 Gouania willdenowi | reverse complement strand
TTCCTCCCAATCACGCCCCTCCAGGTCTCACTGTCGCTGCCAACGTGAGCGTTGAATCTCCCAGCAGAACGAGGGAATCCCCAGAAGGAGCACTCTCCAGTACTCCCTCTAAGGAATCCAAGAAGGGTGGATACTCCGAGCTGCTGTTTGGCCCATAGGCACAAACAACAGTCATGATCCGTCCCCCCACCCGAAGGCGGAGGGAGGCTACCCTCTCGTCTACCGGGGTAAACTCCAACGTACAGGCACTAAGTCGGGGGGCAAGAAGTATAGCCACCCCGGCCCGGCGCCTCTCACCATTGGCGACTCCAGAGTAGAAGAGAGTCCAACCCCTGTCGAGAAGGCTGGTTCCAGAGCCCTTGTTATGTGTTGAGGTGAGACCGACTATATCGAGTCCGAACTTCTCCACCTCGCACACAAGCTCAGGCTCCTTCCCCGCCAGAGAGTTGACATTCCACGTCCCTAACGCTAGCTTCTGTAGCTGGGGATCAGATCGCCAAGGCCCCCGCCCTGGACGACTGCCCGATCCACATTGCACCGGCCTCATATGATCCCTCCTGCGGGTGGTGGGCCTACGGGAGGGACACAAATCAACACAAAGGGGAAAAACTAGGGCTGTAACAATTAATCGTAAGGCAGTTAAAAATCGATTCATAGGTATCACGGTTGATATCAATTTTCTGGCAATTGAATCGCAGTACTTTTTTTAACCAGCAGAGGGCGCTATCCGGAAGTGTTGGCGGCGGGCGGACTCTGCTAATACTTTCTTTCTGGCCGCCTTCTACTCTTAAATATGTTAATAAATGATTTATTGCCCCTTTAGCACCGAAAGAATATCTGTAATATTACTTGAATATCTGTAAAAGTCACGTTTTTCTATTAGCTCTCTCTGCTAGCATAGCTTCTTTTCTTCACTGCAAGATATCTGCATGCCAACCGACCACTGTGTTACCAGCGCCCTCTACTGTTTCAAACAAATATGACGTAAATCAGTGCAATGACTTTTTTTTTTTTTTTTTAAAGTCCAATTGTTAAGGCACAAAATACATTTTCAGTTGCACTTTTAAAAGAAAAAGAACTATTATGCAGTTTTGCATTGTTTATTATAGAACCAGAATTTAAATTAATAGGCTTCATTTTCATTTGTATTATTCCTTTATTTATTTCATTCAAGATTTATTTTTAGTTAAATTGCATTGTTTTGAGTAGTTTATCAAAGAATTCTTTTGACAATGAAAAAAAAGGAAAATAATACAGTATTTTTTCTAAAAAATTTGTCTATAGTCCCATTTTGTAAATGGAAAAATCGTGAGAGAATCGTATCGTGAACCCAGTATCGTGAATCGAATCGTATCGGGAGTTGAGTGAATCGTTACATCCCTAAAATATATATATATATATATATATATATATATATATATATATATATATATATATATATATATATATATATATACTTTTTTTTATATTAAAACATAGTCTAACAGTAAATCCGAATAAATGTAATAAAGTTAAATAAAAGTTTTTGGCCCACTCTAACAATGGTAAACAACATAGGAATATATCTTGAAATAAAATTGAAGGAAAAATAACAATAACATAAATTAACAAGCTTACTTTAAGTAATCTGATATTATAATTTTCAAATTATGTTATTATAACATATCAAAACACAGTTTGAATGAAATATTTTGTCATTTTCATAATTTTATATAGTCACACTGTTAAACAGTGTGAAGAGAGGGAATGATAGAATGGTTTATTATCTTTGTGTGTGTAATACTATAATTATACACATTCATACTCAATAAATCTATTCATAAAATATATACAGGTCAACTTGTTAGCTGTCATTTTCAGAACAAGGACAAACAGTTTCAGAACATCTGATTTCAACTTAATCTAAATCTAAAAACAACTCAACTATGTACGTAAACAAAGAGACAAATCAGATATAAACAAGACAATCAGATTAACACTAAAATGTTAGTTTGACCCGAAATGCACAGTCTAAATCATTAACAAATAATTATAATTATATTTTAAAATTAAACTTAATACACGTTAAACAACTCATGTTATATATACCTAAATAAATCAAACAAACAGACACCACAGACCCCTACATGATCAATAATAAAGAAAAAATCAATAAATCTTAAATATAATTTGTATTGCTTTAAATCACCAGTAAATGACATCTTTAACTAATTACAAGGAGCTGATCAATTGATTTCTTAATGTATAAAAATGCTGAGAAATCTATGTTTGGAGCCCAGGGAGTGAGCAGACCCTGAGGACCACAGCTGTGTTTTAGATGAGTGTCTGTTCTTCTATTGACTTGATATGACTTGTTGATTGGTTCCACCTCCTCTGATCTTCTCTCTTATTCCTTCATCAGCTCCTCATAGTTCTCCATCAGCCTCTCCTCACTCCTCACTACCTTCTTATCTCTGTCCTTCATCCCTCTAACCTGTCCCAGTCCTCCTCCTTTAGTGTCCCACCTCTCACACCTTCATCACATTCCTCTGATACAGCTCTCTGTCACACATGTGATGGGGATTGATGTGAACATGTGATGAGCTGCTGTGATGTGTCTCACCTCAGAGTGTTCAGTCTCTGAGAGAGCAGCTTCACTGCTGAGTCTCCTGGATGGTTGTAGCTCAGGTCCAGCTCTATCACACTGGAGGAGTTGGAGCTCAAAGCTGCTGCCAGTGAAGCCCCGCCCACCTCTGTGATGACACAACCTGACAGACTGGATTCAGAAAAACATCCACAACTCAGGAAACAAGTGAGGAGACAAGGAACAGGACAATGTTGATGGAACATGTGATCCACTGACCTGAGAGAGTCCAGTTTACAGTGAGGACTCTTCAGTCCTTCACACAGCAGCTTCACTCCTGAATCCTGCAGATCATTGTTACTCAGGTCCAGATGTTTCACACTGGAGGACTGAGAGCTGAGGACTGAGGACAGAGCTGCACAGCTTCTCTCTGAGAGACCACAGAAACTCAACCTGATGAAGAATCAGAGAAACCTTACAGATGTTTGTCTGTGACAGAATTAAAGACATGTTCCTCTAAAGTAACATACTCAGCTTTCTTGGAGGCTTTGATCACTGGGAGCAGCTTCAGAAAAGCTTCCTCTGAAGGAGAGAAACTCTTCAGGTCAAAGACATCCAGATGTTCTTGCGATGACAGTAAGATGAAGACCAGAGCTGACCACTGAGCAGGAGACAGTTTCTCTGTGGAGAGATGTCCTGATTTCATGTACTGTTGGATCTCCTCCAGCAGAGAGTGATCATTCACTTCATTCAGACAGTGGAACAGGTTGATGCTTCTCTCTGTGGACAAACTCTCTCTCAGCTTCTTCTTGATGTATTCAACTGTTTTCTGATTGGTCAGTGAGTCACTTCTTGTCTGTGTCAGCAGGCCTTGGAGGAGCCTCTGATTGGTCGGTAGTGAAAGACCCAGCAGGAAGCGGAGGAACAAGTCCAAGTGTCCGTTTGGACTCTGTAAGGCCTCGTCTACAGCGCACTGATGGAGAAGGTTCAGAGTTGTTCTTTTAAATAAAGACATCCATGAGTTTTTCTTCAGTGGTTGATGTTCCAGCAGGTTGACTTTAGAGCTGATGAAGGTCTGATGGACATGAAGAGCAGCCAGAAACTCCTGAAGGCTCAGGTGGATGAAGGTGAACACCTTGTCCTGGTACAGGCTGCTCTCTTCTCTGAATACCTGTGTGAACACTCCTGAGCACACTGAGGCTGCTCTGAGGTCCATGCCACACTCTGTCAGGTCACTCTCATAGAAGATCAGCTTTCCTTTCTGCAGCTGCTCAAAAGCCAGTTTTCCCAGAGACTCCATCATCTCCCTGCTCTGTGGACTCCAGTGTGGATCTGTGGCAGCTCCTCTATCAAACTTCACCATCTTGACTTTGTTCTGAAGGACCACATAGTGGCTGTAGATCTGAGTCAGAGTCCTGGGCAGCTCTCCCTTCTCTCTGCTCTTCAACATGTCCTCCAGAACTGTAGCAGTGATCCAGCAGAAGAGTGGGATGTGGCACATGATGTGGAGGCTACGACACGTCCTGATGTGGGATATGATCCTGCTGACCTGCTCCTCATCTGTGGACCTCCTCCTGAAGTACTCGTCCTTCTGAGGGTCAGTGAACCCTCTGACCTCTGTCACCATGTCCACACACTCAGGAGGGATCTGATTGGCTGCTGCAGGCCGTGTGGTTATCCAGAGGCGGGCTGATGGAAGCAGTTCTCCTCTGATGAGGTTTATCAGCAGAACCTCCACTGAGGTGGACTCTGAGACATCAGTCAGGGTCTGAGTGCTGAGGAAGTCCAGAGTGAGCCGACACTCATCCAGACCATCCAAGATGAACAAAACCAGGTAATCCTGGAAACTGCAGATTCCTGCTTCTTTGCTTCCAGAGAAGAAGTGATCAACAAGTCCCACCAAGCTGAAGCTCCTCTCCCTCAGCACATTCAGCTCTCTGAAGGTCAGTGGGAATGTGTAGTGGACCTCCTGCTGGGCTTTGTCTTCAGCCCAGTCCACAGTGAACTTGTGTGTTAAGAGTGTTTTCCCAATGCCAGCCACGCCCTTTGTCATCACTGTCCTGATTGGTCGAGGTCTTCCAGGAGGGGCTTTAAAGAGCTCTTCTAGTGTGATGGCTCTTTCTGCTGTGTCTGATCTCCTGGATGCTGTTTCTATCTGTATGACCTCATGTTCCTGGTTGACCTCTCCACCCCCTCCCTCTGTGATGTAGAGCTCTGTGAAGATCTCCTTCAGGAGGGTTGGACTTCCTGCTTTAGCCACGCCCTCAGACACACACTGGAATATCTTCTTCAGCTTGGACTTCAGCTCACGTTGGTATCGATGAGCCTTTGTTCCTGAATGAAGACAAACTTAATGTTAGAGTGGAGAAGATAGAGCAGGTTTGAACATTGGAGATCAAAGTGTGTGATGATCTCAGTCTGGATGGTTCCTCAGATTAAATGTGACTGATTGAATCATGCTTTGAAAAAGAAAAGCCAGCTTTGTGTCCTTCATGTGATGTTCCTCACAGTGAAGATGTTCACATGCTCTTACTGCTCTGCAGACGCTCAGCCAGCTCCTCCTGCTTCATCCTCTTCAGGAAATACAGTGTGATGTTCAGAAAGGCCTCCCTGCTCCTCCTCTGCTCCTCATCTTCACCCTCCATCTGACTCTCTGAGCACTCTGGATCATCTCCATCCACAATCTTCTGCATGTGTTTGAGTTCAGCCTTAACAAAGCTGATGATGTTGTCCTCCAGCAGCTGGAACACAAACACATTAAAGGTGATGAGTGAAGGCCTTCTCTCTGTGTGTGTGTGTGTGTGTGTGTGTGTGTGTGTGTGTGTGTGTGTGTGTGTGTGTGTGTGTGTGTGTGTGTGTGTGTGTGTGTGTGTGTGTGTGTGTGTGTGTACAGTGGTTTGATCACAGACTGACACAGGTTTAGTGTCTTTGTAGACGTACACACCGTAAAGATGGAGTCAGGCTCAGCTCCAGAGGAACCATCCACACCCTCCAAGCTGCTGTGGAGAAGACACAGACACTCAGACATGCTGAGGAGCAGCTGGAGGAAAGCACAGGAAGCTCTGCTAACATCATGTGAACATCAGTAACAGTGGGTGATGTCCTGCAGAGCCACAGTGCAGTGAGTGTGGAGCAGCCTTTGGAGCTCAGCTCACGTGTGGAACATCTCAGCATGTTTCCACTGAACAGGAGAACAAGTCTGTTGGACTGAGGCTTTATTTGTCTTCAATCCTTCATAAATCTGAAGATCACACATTGTCTAAGACTCACCTACACACTGGAGACCATTCCTACAAAGCCTTTTCTCTTTCACCTTCCACTGTTTGCTGAGATTTACATCAACATCACTTCAAATAACAAATATAGTCCATCAAAATTGATTATTTTTTTTTATTGGGGGTGCTTACCACTCTCAATGGGCCACTTTTCTTTCTGGCTTTTAACACACCACACTAAATAGGACAAACATTTAAAACACAATATAAATACAAAAATAATAAATAATTATGAAAACACCATACACATATAAAACTAATTAACTAAGGCTCCTGTGCTGAGGGCGGTCCAGGTGAACTATTTTCTTCTAAAGCTGGCAGTCCCGTACCAGCAGATCTGCATCCTCCACAACAAGTCTGTGTTGTCTGAAATCACCTACTATGATGTTGACCCATTGTGGGCGGGGCTTGCCTCCAGGTTGTCTCCAACCTGCTGCCCTTGGGTCAAACTGGAGAATAGCTTTCGTCAGATGGTCAGGAGGTAGGTGAAGGACATGGCCAAACCACCATGTGTGTCACTGTGCAGCCAAGCAAGATGCTCTAGGTTGATATATGTGGGCTCTTAGCATTTCATTAGAATAAAAATAAACAAATAATACTTGAAATTGTTTAAACTGTGAACCCTGATTCTATAATCTATGAAAGTTTAACTTTTTGAATGAAATTATGGAAACTAAACAACTTTTCCATGATATTAATTTTTTTTTTTAATAAAGGGTCTGTATAAGAGGGTGTGCACACTTTAACAACCTCATTCTCTCAGTTTTTTTTTAAATTTTTACTTCATCTCCCTGAAATGTTTCAGTTTGTTTTTCAATTGCATTGTGCAGGTTATAGGTCACAATAAAGGTGGAAAATACTGTGAAATTATTTATTTATATTGTCCCTCCTCTGCTTACTCTCCATAATAGTTTTGAAGCCCTCTCATACGAAAATGGAGACAAACTCAGTCCAATTGAGAGACTGAAACAACCACCAGGAAAACGCCTCCACCACTGCTGGGACTGAATTCCCATCAGTCCAAATCCTCCATAGCCCGTCTAAAACTTCTCAGAGCAGCAGTACAGAGACACTCTGGTTCCACGTACAGCCCTACAGCCATCAACAAGCACCGCTTCCACACCGGCCGACCCCGACGATGGAGGGTCCCTAGCACCCATCAGTGACCCTCTCACCATCAGACGCTCCTGGTCAGTGTAATAGGTTCACACACATTCCTAGTCACTCATTATTGGTGATTCAATAACCAGGAACACCAGATTATTTAATGTCAACACACACTGTATTCCAGGTGCTACAGTTCACACTATCTGAGACAAACTGAACCAAATGTTACCCACGCTGCCACCAACTGTTACTAAAATAGTGTTACATGTAGGAACAAACAACGTGAAAAGATGTGAACTATGAGTGAGTTTAACCTTCTCTTTAACGTTTTAAAGACGTGTGAAATCAGTGTTTATCTCTGGTCCTCTTCCTACACTAAATAAATAACCAAAGAACAAACAGTACATGAATTGGTGTCATATGTGTTTGTCTGTTCTGTCTTTGATGGAATATATATTATCATTATTTTTAGTATTTTTAGTTATTATTATATGTCTCACTGTCGCAAGGAGCCGAGGCAACGATTTATCAAGTGAACGTGATGTTGTCATCAACTACAGACGTTATAATGAAGATCTCTGTCATCATCTAGTATCCATAGAGACGCATCGTAACTGATCAGCTTTATTGATCTCTTTGTTAAGATAAATAAAGTTGTATTGGTGCATGTACACAGTGTTCATTTCCCCTGTTCTTCTTCTTCTGATTTATTTAGTGGTAGTTTCCTCTTCTTCTTCTTCTGCGTTGGTGGAGGTGGTTTGGTTATAAATGCATTTTATTAATAAGTGATATGTTATAAGTTATATTATATGTTATATGACATAGGTATATAATATATGCCTCCAGTTGGAGGGTCAGTCACTTGGTACCAGTGACAACTGCTGGTTTCTAGTGGTATTACAGGAGTTACAAGAGGAGTTACAAGAGTTAAAAGTTGGCTATTCTCCAAATGTGTTCCAAAAGTCACATGTACAGAGACAACCAATAGAATGTCCTGGTTTGATGACACACACATACAGATGTGATTACAGACACACAGAATGAATTACACACAGACAACTATGTTTATAAATCCTAATTCTACACACAGATTGTGTTACACACGCACACACATAGTTTTGTTACAATAATGGCCTCATACAGTGAAACTACAGATAGAACACAGAGTTTATGAGTGTTCATCAATGTCAAACCTCATGCGTTCTGTTTGTTCTAATTAATAAAAGTTATTAATATAATAATATAGTACATGGTGTGAGTAAATGGTGTAACAGGTTATAAACACAGCGTTGACAGAACAAGCTGAAAAGAACACTTGGAATGTGCTGACATGTCTTATTGTCAACTATTGGAGGATTTGGAGAGCTGTGCTCTCTGCAAGAGAACGTCTAAAGATGGAGCTGATCTGTGGCTCCTCCCCCAAAATATAGTGACTGATTAATGCTGTGATTGTAAATGTTGGAGCGACAGACAACGTGCACTAAAGCCATCCCAGTGCACATCCAGCTGCTGTCTGAGCCTCCATTGGTGAGTGTTACAATGATTAGAAATGATTGATCAACCTCTGATGATTTATTACAACATCTCTATGGGTCATAGAGGGATACGGTTACGTACTGAAGCTGGGGCTAATGACCCCCCTAACCAACCTGAGGTCATTGGCTCCCAGAAAGGCTGATCAGTCACAGAGCAGAGCAGGAGGAACTAAACCCATCAACACTATCACATTATCAGGAGGTGATCAGTTCTACACCTCCATCACTGATCACCTGCACCTGGAGCGTTTGCAGTGTTGAACGTGACATCCAACAGCATCCAACAGCACCGCTGCTACCTATCTTCATTTGAATTTAATGTTTAGTGCTGAGTTCAACAAACTATTCATCAAACACTCACAAGTCTCATACATTACATATAATTTAACTCTAATCTAACCCTAACTCTAAGAATAAACTACACTGAGAAAAAGTATTATTGTTGTAATCTGTCCTCAGATCTGTTCAATTCAATGATCTGAATAGAAAGGACAGAAAAAAACCTTACAGTAGTATTTGTAAAGTTCTGTTTACAATATTTTGTGGGAAAAAAAAGTAACATTTCCAGGGTTCTCTCCAGTGCTGTTGAGCGTAGGGACCCCCAACGTTGTAGTTTAGCTCCCCTACGGAGCGATGGTGCCCACTACGTTCAGTTTTCAGCAACGTTGTAATAATTGTTGTACACTTTTGTTGTTTTGTCATTTTATAGTAATTTATATAAAATTAAGATCTTGAAATAAATCAAATGGTAAAACTTTAGTTTAGGGAACACCTATTAACCATTAAATAGTTGCTTATTAGCATTCCTATTACTAAACATACTGACTCTTAATTAGTCATTATTAAATACTTATTAATGCCTTATTCTGCATGGCCTTAATATACAACCAGTAAGCCATTAAATAAGAGTTTTCCCTCAATAAACTCATAATTATTACTTATTAGTAGTAAGTAAGGAAGTTGTTGTATATGAATTATGATCTCAACATGCTACCATGTTTGGACTGTGAGACTGCCATTAAGTGTATAATAAGGCATTAATAAGAATAAGGCATTATATGTACTTAATAAGTACTTAATATGACTAATTAAGAACCAATATGTTACTAATGCTAATAAGCAACTAATTAATGGTTAATAGATGTTCCCTAATCTAAAGTGTTACCAAAACTATTATATTTTTTCATTCATAACATAACGTAAAGTACCTTGTTTTTAAGCACAGCTTCACTGATAACCTGATAAACCATTTGTTGGTAACTTTAACCACCAACATGAGGAGTTTTTACCATTTGTTTGGTCACATGCTGAGACTCTAACACACCCTCATTACTTCACTGGATAAAATATGTAGAACCAGTCCAACCTGAAGCTGCTCCCACACACACACACACACACACACACACACACACACACACACACACACACACACACACACACACACACACACACACACACATTTATAGCTTTGGTCGTGTCAGAATTCACTGAAAAAACTCTGTTCACACATTCTCAAAGTGATGCTGCTACCATATATGGTCAATTGGAGGCGTGTCTTATTGCTAACATTCGATGGTAGAAAGTGAAGTCAGTGAAGTCACATGATCTAAACTCTAACACATGTTCATCATGATCTCTGATCAACAGTTAATCTCATCATCAACTAAACACATCATACACGTCTCAACAGAAGCTCATTGAACCACAACACTAACACATAGTGTTACCATGGAAACACACACTGAACTACACAATACAAACAACAAAAAGCATTACATTAAATACATCTAATCTTTAACTTTGAATGATTTATGTCAGGTTTGATTATAAAATAAGATCTTTGATGGTTCTAAATGATTGTATATGATGTAATAAAGACTAAATCAGTCATTTACAGTAATTAACAACATTTGTGCTTTGGACAGATGGACATGTGTTAGAGTTTAGATCATGTGACTTCACTTTCCACCAATGATTGTTAGCAATAAAAAACTGTAAAGTATCCTGTACTTTTTATTGAGATGATCACAGTCTCCATGTGTTTAAACCATCAGTAATAATATGTTTATATAAATATACGTGTTTATCTCCTCTGTTTACCACACAGTATATGATCCATTCATTGATCAGAGATTAATACAGTTTATTTTATATTGTTAACAAGCATTGGTCCTAAAGTGTGTTAGTGTTTGAAAAATGTGCTGTAAAAGTTTAGTGTTTATCAGGTGGTGAACTAATTATAATAATGTATAATTATTAATAATAATAACTAGTGACTGAGGAAATAGTTGGTGACTGTATTTAGTGTGAAAACAAAGAAAAGTGATTGACACTTTAGTCCACATGGACTGAGAGATGAATCAACACTGCTGTGTGTACGACCTCTGTCCACACGCTTCATAAATACTGATTCTTTTTGTACTGGTGCACATTCTACATTTCATTGGTCTGAACGTATTTAGAACCAGTTCTATGAACGGATCATTAAATGAGGCCCCTGGACCATCAGGAAGACAACCAGCAACCTTCTTTATGTGGACTCACTGTGGGTCAGTAGATGGACCTCCTTTGAAGTAATTGGGTCTGTCCATGGACTGGTCACTTCTAAAGGACACACAGCTGGGTCCAGATCCAGGTCCAGGTCCAGGTCCAGGTCCAGGTATGAGCTGCTTCCAGGTCCTTGAACACACACACACACACACACACACACACACACACACACACACACACACACACACACACACACACACACACACACACACACACACACTGTTCACTCATTCTTAAAGTGATGCTGCTACCATATATGGTCAATTGGAGGCGGTCAACCAGCAACCTTCTTTATGTGGACTCACTGTGGGTCAGTAGATGGACCTCCTTTGAAGTCAAGGAGTCTGTCCATGGACTCGTTACTTCCAAAGGACACCCAGCTGGGTCCAGGTCCAGGTCCAGGTCCAGGTATGAGCTGCTTCCAGGTCCTTGAACACACACACACACACACACACACACACACACACACACACACGCACACACACACACACACACACACACACACACACACACACACACACACACACACACACACACACACACACACACTGTTCACTCATTCTTAAAGTGATGCTGCTACCATATATGGTCAATTGGAGGCGTGTCTTATTGCTAACAATCATTGGTGCAAAGTGAAGTCACATGATCTAAATTCTAACACATGTCCATCATGATCTCAGATCAACAGTTAATCTCATCATCAACTAAACACTTCATACACGTCTCAACAGAAGCTCATTGAACCACAACACTAACACATAGTGTTACCATGGAAACACACACTGAACTACACAATACAAACAACAAAGATCATTACATTAAATACATCTGATCTTTAACTTTGAATGATTTATGTCAGGTTTGATTATAAAATAAGATCTTTGATGGTTCTAAATGATTGTATATGATGTAATAAAGACTAAACCAGTCATTTACAGTAATTAACAACATTTGTGCTTTGGACAGATGGACATGTGTTAGAGTTTAGATCATGTGACTTCACTTTCCACCAATGATTGTTATCAATAAAAAACTGTAAAGTATCCTGTACTTTTTATTGAGATGATCACAGTCTCCATGTGTTTAAACCATCAGTAATAATATGTTTATATAAATATACGTGTTTATCTCCTCTGTTTACCACAGTATATGATCCATTCATTGATCAGAGATTAATACAGTTTATTTTATATTGTTAACAAGCATTGGTCCTAAAGTGTGTTAGTGTTTGAAAAATGTGCTGTTTAGTGTTTATCAGGTGGTGAACTAATTATAATAATGTATAATTATTAATAATAATAACTAGTGACTGAGGAAATAGTTGGTGACTGTATTTAGTGTGAAAACAAAGAAAAGTGATTGACACTTTAGTCCACATGGACTGAGAGATGAATCAACACTGCTGTGTGTACGACCTCTGTCCACACGCTTCATAAATACTGATTCTTTTTGTACTGGTGCACATTCTACATTTCATTGGTCTGAACGTATTTAGAACCAGTTCTATGAACGGATCATTAAATGAGGCCCCTGGACCATCAGGAAGACAACCAGCAACCTTCTTTATGTGGACTCACTGTGGGTCAGTAGATGGACCTCCTTTGAAGTAATTGGGTCTGTCCATGGACTGGTCACTTCTAAAGGACACACAGCTGGGTCCAGATCCAGGTCCAGGTCCAGGTCCAGGTCCAGGTATGAGCTGCTTCCAGGTCCTTGAACACACACACACACACACACACACACACACACACACACACACACACACACACACACACACACACACACACACACACACACACACACACACACACACTGTTCACTCATTCTTAAAGTGATGCTGCTACCATATATGGTCAATTGGAGGCGGTCAACCAGCAACCTTCTTTATGTGGACTCACTGTGGGTCAGTAGATGGACCTCCTTTGAAGTCAAGGAGTCTGTCCATGGACTCGTTACTTCCAAAGGACACCCAGCTGGGTCCAGGTCCAGGTCCAGGTCCAGGTATGAGCTGCTTCCAGGTCCTTGAACACACACACACACACACACACACACACACACACACACACGCACACACACACACACACACACACACACACACACACACACACACACACACACACTGTTCACTCATTCTTAAAGTGATGCTGATACCATATATGGTCAATTGGAGGCGTGTCTTACAGTTTTTTGTTGTTGCTAACAATCATTGGTGCAAAGTGAAGTCACATGATCTAAATTCTAACACATGTCCATCATGATCTCAGATCAACAGTTAATCTCATCATCAACTAAACACTTCATACACGTCTCAACAGAAGCTCATTGAACCACAACACTAACACATAGTGTTACCATGGAAACACACACTGAACTACACAATACAAACAACAAAGATCATTACATTAAATACATCTGATCTTTACCTTTGAATGATTTATGTCAGGTTTGATTATAAAATAAGATCTTTGATGGTTCTAAATGATTGTATATGATGTAATAAAGACTAAACCAGTCATTTACAGTAATTAACAACATTTGTGCTTTGGACAGATGGACATGTGTTAGAGTTTAGATCATGTGACTTCACTTTCCACCAATGATTGTTATCAATAAAAAACTGTAAAGTATCCTGTACTTTTTATTGAGATGATCACAGTCTCCATGTGTTTAAACCATCAGTAATAATATGTTTATATAAATATACGTGTTTATCTCCTCTGTTTACCACAGTATATGATCCATTCATTGATCAGAGATTAATACAGTTTATTTTATATTGTTAACAAGCATTGGTCCTAAAGTGTGTTAGTGTTTGAAAAATGTGCTGTAAAAGTTTAGTGTTTATCAGGTGGTGAACTAATTATAATAATGTATAATTATTAATAATAATAACTAGTGACTGAGGAAATAGTTGGTGACTGTATTTAGTGTGAAAACAAAGAAAAGTGATTGACACTTTAGTCCACATGGACTGAGAGATGAATCAACACTGCTGTGTGTACGACCTCTGTCCACACGCTTCATAAATACTGATTCTTTTTGTACTGGTGCACATTCTACATTTCATTGGTCTGAACGTATTTAGAACCAGTTCTATGAACGGATCAATAAATGAGGCCCCTGGACCATCAGGAAGACAACCAGCAACCTTCTTTATGTGGACTCACTGTGGGTCAGTAGATGGACCTCCTTTGAAGTAATTGGGTCTGTCCATGGACTGGTCACTTCTAAAGGACACACAGCTGGGTCCAGATCCAGGTCCAGGTCCAGGTCCAGGTCCAGGTCCAGGTATGAGCTGCTTCCAGGTCCTTGAACACACACACACACACACACACACACACACACACACACACACACACACACACACACACTGTTCACTCATTCTTAAAGTGATGCTGCTACCATATATGGTCAATTGGAGGCGGTCAACCAGCAACCTTCTTTATGTGGACTCACTGTGGGTCAGTAGATGGACCTCCTTTGAAGTCAAGGAGTCTGTCCATGGACTCGTTACTTCCAAAGGACACCCAGCTGGGTCCAGGTCCAGGTCCAGGTCCAGGTATGAGCTGCTTCCAGGTCCTTGAACACACACACACACACACACACACACACACACACACACACACACACACACACACGCACACACACACACACACACACACACACACACACACACACACACACACACACACTGTTCACTCATTCTTAAAGTGATGCTGCTACCATATATGGTCAATTGGAGGCGTGTCTTACAGTTTTTTGTTGTTGCTAACAATCATTGGTGCAAAGTGAAGTCACATGATCTAAATTCTAACACATGTCCATCATGATCTCAGATCAACAGTTAATCTCATCATCAACTAAACACATCATACACGTCTCAACAGAAGCTCATTGAACCACAACACTAACACATAGTGTAACCATGGAAACACACACTGAACTACACAATACAAACAACAAAGAGCATTACATTAAATACATCTAATCTTTAACTTTGAATGATTTATGTCAGGTTTGATTATAAAATAAGATCTTTGATGGTTCTAAATGATTGTATATGATGTAATAAAGACTAAATCAGTCATTTACAGTAATTAACAACATTTGTGCTTTGGACAGATGGACATGTGTTAGAGTTTAGATCATGTGACTTCACTTTCCACCAATGATTGTTATCAATAAAAAACTGTAAAGTATCCTGTACTTTTTATTGAGATGATCACAGTCTCCATGTGTTTAAACCATCAGTAATAATATGTTTATATAAATATACGTGTTTATCTCCTCTGTTTACCACACAGTATATGATCCATTCATAGATCAGTGATTAATACAGTTTATTTTATATTGTTAACAAGCATTGGTCCTAAAGTGTGTTAGTGTTTGAAAAATGTGCTGTTTAGTGTTTATCAGGTGGTGAACTAATTATAATAATGTATAATTATTAATAATAATAACTAGTGACTGAGGAAATAGTTGGTGACTGTATTTAGTGTGAAAACAAAGAAAAGTGATTGACACTTTAGTCCATATGGACTGAGAGATGAATCAACACTGCTGTGTGTACGACCTCTGTCCACACGCTTCATAAATACTGATTCTTTTTGTACTGGTGCACATTCTACATTTCATTGGTCTGAACTTATTTAGAACCAGTTCTATGAACGGATCAATAAATGAGGCCCTGGACCATCAGGAAGACAACCAGCAACCTTCTTTATGTGGACTCACTGTGGGTCAGTAGATGGACCACCTTTGAAGTCAAGGAGTCTGTCCATGGACTCGTTACTTCCAAAGGACACCCAGCTGGGTCCAGGTCCAGGTCCAGGTCCAGGTATGAGCTGCTTCCTGGTCCGAGAACACACACACCACACACACACACACACACACACACACACACACACACACACACACACACACACACACACACACACACACACACACACACACACACACACACACAAATTTAGTATGTTTTCAGAATATATCTGCAAAGTATAATTTAGTTTATTTTAGTTTCACTTTCTGTTTTCATATATCTATGTAAAGAGCCCTGCCTTGTTACAGCTTAGCAACCAATCACAATTCACTTCCTTGTTCTCTCCACCAATCAGGAGTCAGTATCCTCCGTCCTAACTTTCAGGCAAGTCAGTGCGCAGGTATCTTTCCTCGGGGAGAAATGTTCAATTCTTCCAGCAGTTGCATGGAATAACCTCTTTTCTTCTTCATTCATGTGTTCATGCATCCATGAGAATGTAAGTTCATGTCATATGTATTGCCTGTCTATTGTTTAGTGTAGTTTATTTACAGTATTCACCGTGTTTCTCTGTGAGCATATTGTTAATGTGCAGGCTTCACTCTACCCGTGTGATGCACGTGGATGTGTGCATGCATCTCAGCCATTTGCCAGGGTTCAGCTAAATTTAACCCTTTCTTTGCCAAGCCTCATTATAATCCCGGTTTTGTAGTTTTGGGTTGGTTATCAGAGTTTACTATAACAACTACTTTACAGTGTAACTAAGGTATACATGTATATTTAGGTTTTGTGTCCTTTTTTACACTTCAGTGAATTAATCATTTATATAGAGTATAGTCATTTAGACTTCTTATTATTGCATTTCTTTATTATTATCATTTAGTCTTAGTAACCATCACTCATTATTCTGTTTATTCCATTTGTTTAGAAAACATGAACAACATGAACATCATGTACAGCGCCGTCTATTGCAACCTGCAATAAAGAGTTGCATGAGTGTGAATCCTGTCTTTCTCATTGTTCTGGCCGGACAACCTGGAGAGATTGAAGAATTTGAATTAGTCCTAATTACAGTCTTATCTGAGGTCACAAGTTTGGGGCTCCTTCCTGACACCTCCTTTACATGGTCCTTCAAGCCGGATATTCAGTTTCTTCAGCTTTACCATGGATCACACTCGTCCTCGCCGTGATGTCCGTCGGCCTCGCTACCTCGATGACTTCCTGGTGAATCTCCCGCCACGTCATCTTCCCTCTTCTACACTCCATGGCCACTCCACTGAGGGAGCAGCTATCCAACCTCCTGCTCCAGTTAGACCCACTCCTCAGAACCTCAGCTCCGAAGCAGTCATGTCAGCTCTGCAGGAGATGAAAGAGGAGAACATCCAACTCAGGCGAGATATGCAAAGTCTTTTCCATTCTCTCTCCCTGGGATCAGCGCCTCAGCCTCAGCCTCAACATCTCGATCCAAGACATTCGACTCAGTATGAGGACAGCGCCACCTTATATGGACCTTATCGTCCTTCAGAAAAAACATCTACTCCTAACTACAATCCTCAAGCACCAGTGGATGATCCTCCACCCTGGCCTGAAACAATACCAATACCTCCTTGGAGCGAGCCTCTACCTCCTCCACTTCCAGCTGACCTGCTGCTACCTCCGCCACCGCCTCCGGTGTCATATCTACCTTCATATGAGGCCGAGTCTCAATCCGCTCCATCGTATGTAGAGCCGTATACTCTTCCCCTCAATCCACCCTCGGTGGAGATGACATACAGAGGGCCAAAGCCTAACATTCCATGTTTCACAGATGAAGATCCACGTCAGTTTGCCCGCCTCAAGATAGCGCTCAATAACCTCTTGCCCAGAGATGCAACTGAGTGGTTCAAATACCAAATACTAGTTGATCACCTCAAATCAGAAGATGCTCTCCTCATTGCAGACTCTTATAGTAATAGTCCAACTCCCTATTCAAAGACAATGGCCTCACTTACTGAAATGTATGGACAACCTCACAAACTAGCACTGCAGCGCATCAATGAGGTTCTGGCTGAGCCTCCAATCAGAAGTGGGGACAGTCGAAGTTTTCGTCTCTTCGGCCTCAAAATCAGAGCTCTGGTCGGAATGTTAGATCAACTGGGCAAGGAAGGCAAGACTGAATTGGATTGCGGGTCACACACCTCACGACTTCTGTCCAAGTTGCCGCATGAACTCAGAGCACAGTTCAAGCGCTACATAAACCCTCTTAGCACTCCGATACCAACTTTGGTGCACTTCTCCAATTAGCTTGAATATGAGATTCGTGTTCAGGATGAGGACTATCCACCTTGCCATTCACGGCCCCCACGAGACGAACGCCAGAAGGCCTTCAAGCCCAAGTTGCAGAGGTCCAGTGTACGACCTACCACAGTTTTGCTCAGCTCTGATCCTGCTCCTAAATCACCTGAGTCTTCATTACAAGTTCGACCTCAGGTCAGCTCCAAACTTGAGAAACCTAAGAAGTATTGCCCCTTCTGCGATGACATCCAGCATTACTTCAATCAATGTTCAGAGTTTAAGAAGTTCTCCACTGATCAGAGAGTGTCATGGATCAAAACTGGGAAGCGCTGCTGGAGATGTGGTAGAAACCACCTCGCCGCCCAATGCTACCTCAAAGGTAAGTGTCAGCAGTGTAATCAGACTCACCTTGACATACTGCACGAGGTCAACACTCCTGCAACAAAGGCAGCACGTCCAGCCCCAGAGTCTGGACAACCAGCTACCTACTACCTCGATCCAGATCTCAGAAGTAGCTGTGTACTGCTGAAAATGGTCAAAGTTTTCCTCCATAATGGTAAACACAGACTAGAGACTTATGCCATTCTCGACGATGGCTCTGAGCGCACGATCTTGCTTTACAGTGTCGCTCAAGAGCTACATCTCAAGGGACAGAGTGAAGACTTAGCGCTTAGAACTATTCGTCAAGATGTGAAGACTATTTCAGGAAAGTCGGTGTCCTTCTCTATATTCTCATCTGCCCATCCCCAGAAGCGATTTCGCATCCATGAAGCCTTCACTGCGGTAGAGCTTGGTCTTTCCAAGCACTCTCATCCTGTCGAGGCCCTGCAGAAAACGTATCGTCATCTCAGGGGCCTCCCGCTGCATTCATTCAGCCAAGCACAGCCACTTCTCCTCATCGGTTCAGACTACCCTCATCTTCTTTCTCCAGTTGAGCCTGTGCACCTAGGTCCACCAGGGGGTCCTGCAGCTCTAAATACTCGTCTTGGCTGGACTCTGCAAGGTCCTGCCAAAGTCCTGCTGCACCAGACCTCCACCCCTCAGTTTCTCCTTATCAACACTCCTACTTCCTCTGCTGACCTTCTCAGTCACGTGTCCAGGTTGTGGCAGATGGACGTTCTTCCCTATCAAAATGAGAAACTCATCACCAGGTCCAAACAGGATAATACGGCCATCAAACTGCTAGAGGAGAAGACGATCAGAGTTCAAATTGACGATGTCCAGAGATACGGTACCCCTCTGTTGTGGAAGGAAGGTCTTCCTCCTCTTAATGCCCCCAAGGAAGCCGTCCTCAGTCACCTACGAGGCACAGAGAATCGTCTCGCCAAAGACCCAGTCAAGGCTGCGTCATACTGCCAGGAAATCAAGAAGCTGGTGGACTCAGGCTACATTAAGAATCTCACATCATCTGAAGATCAGAGCAGAAAATCATGGTACATCCCACATCACATGGTCCATCACAATGGTAAGGACCGCATTGTTTTCAACTGCTCATTCACCTTCCACAACACCAGCCTGAATGAACACCTACTGCCAGGGCCAACCCTAGGTTCCAGTATCCTCGGTGTCCTGCTCTGTTTCAGGCAGTATCCCACTGCGGTGAGTAGCGACATCAAAGGCATGTTTCATCAGGTCCGCCTCCTGTCAGAGGATCAGCCTTTCCTCCGCTTCCTCTGGAGGGACATGAACCGCAGCAATAAGCCCGACATCTACCAGTGGCAGGTGCTCCCTTTCGGCACCACCTGCAGTCCCTGCTGCGCAACCTTTGCCCTCCAAAAGCATGTCATTGACCACAGCAGTCCCGATGAAGATACTCGGCTGTCAGTAGAGAACTGTTTTTATGTGGACAATCTCCTCCAAAGCTTCTCATCAGTTTCAGAAGCAAAGCAACTCATCCTCAAACTTCAGACTTTGCTCCAATCGGGTGGCTTTGAACTGCGGCAATGGGCCACCAACGTTCCAGACATCATCAGTCACCTGCCACCTGAACTCACATCCGAGAGCATAGATCTGTAGCTGTCAGTGGAAGGTGCAGATCCACCAGAACGAACTCTCGGCCTCCACTGGCACTGCAAAACCGACACTCTCACCTATCGCCTTCGCCACACAGAGCAACCTGAGCCCACAATGCGCAACATCTACCGAGTCCTAGCCCAACAATATGACCCCCTGGGGCTGCTCATTCCCTACACGACCAGAGCCAAAATCCTGGTGCAGAGCCTCTGGGGAAAGAAACGGGACCGGGATGATCCTCATCTTCCAGAGGGTCTGCTCCAGCTGTGGCAAGCGTGGGTGAGTGAACTACCATTACTTCCTAATGTTACTATCAATCGTTGTTATGTTCACTCAGACACCGACCTGCCAACTGCCTCCCAGAGCATCCACATCTTCTCAGATGCATCAGAAAGAGCCTATGGATCGGTTGCCTACCTGCGTACTGTCAGCGCCGAGGGTGAAGTCCAAGTGACATTCCTAGCGGCCCGTTCACGTGTTGCCCCAGTCCGCCAACAGTCCATACCGAGGCTGGAACTCTGCGCTGCTCACATCGGAGCCCAGCTTGGTGCAGTCCTGAAACGAGAGCTCACAGTCTCCATCTCCTCTATCACCTACTGGACCGACTCCACCACTGTGTTGGCTTGGCTGCTGTCTCCTTCATGCCGCTACAAGGTGTTTGTAGGTGCTAAAGTGGCGGATATCCAGGAGTTAACTGAGAGCAGCTCATGGCACTATGTCCCCTCCAGTGAGAATCCTGCTGATGATATAACTCGCGGACTGACCCTCTCACAGATCCAGAGTCCCAGCCGCTGGAGATCCGGACCAGCCTTTATTCATGCCAATGAGTCAGCCTGGCCATCCAGTCCAGACGTCACCTACCCTGAGGGTTCAGCCGAGTTGCGCAAAGCCAAGTTCTGTGGCCTGATCTCCGCCCCCACCTATTCACCTTTGCCTGATGTTAGCCAGTTTAACAACTTCCAAGAGCTACTGAAAGCCACCGTCCGAGCATGCCACGGGGCCGCCACTGACTCTAAACCCACAGCTGAGTCTTTCAAACAAGCTGAACTCTCTCTCATCAGACAAGTGCAACGTGACTGTTTTCCAGAGGAATTTGCTCTCATCTCCTTACAAAAGCCCATTCCGTCCAGTAGTAGGCTCATCACTTGGCTCCAGAATATGACTCAGAAACTCAGTTAATCCGTGTTGGAGGCCGACTAAGACGCTGTGAATCCCTCAGCTCAGACACTTTACATCCCACTGTTCTAGACCCTCATCATGCCATCACGAAGCTGATCATTGCAGACTATGACAGCAAGCTCGCTCATCCGGGTCCTGAAAGAGTCTTCTCTGAGCTGCGCAGAAGATTCTGGATCTTGCGAGGCAGAGAGGCCGTCCGCAAGCACCAACACCACTGTCCAGAGTGCCGCAAGTGGCGCAGAAAACCCATCATTCCCAAAATGGCCGACCTCCCACCTTCCAGTTTAAGGTTACACCACCCAGCATTCTATTCAACTGGCATGGACTGTTTTGGCCCTTTCCTCATTAATATAGGGAGGCACAATGAGAAGCGATGGGGTATAATATTCAAATGCCTCACTACACATGCAGTGTATCTAGATCTGTTGGCCAGCATGGACAGTGATTCTTTCCTCATGAGTCTACGTCGTTTCATCTCTAGACGGGGAAAGCCTCACGAATTACTGTCTGATCAAGGCACAAATTTCAAAGGTGGCAGCTCAGAACTTCAAGAGGCCTTCAATTCCCTTGCCCCCGATCTTCAGTCAAAACTCGCCAGCCAGCAAATCCATTTCCGCTTCAACCCACCAAGTGCACCTCATTTTGGTGGTTCCTGGGAGCGAGAAATCCGCACCATCAAGTCAGCGCTTCACGCCATATTAGTATCCCAAACAGTCACCGATGAGGTCCTCCGAACCATCCTTGCAGAAGTGGAGAGTATCATCAACTCCAAGCCCCTTGGCTACACCTCTTCGGATGTGGCAGACCCAGATCCAATCACTCCCAATATGCTGCTGATGGGGCGGCTGGACCCATCCACTCCTCAAGTTATTTATTCCGGTACAGATCTTCTCAGTCGTCGCAGATGGCGACACTGCCAGGTCTTAGCGGACCAGTTTTGGATCCATTTCATGAGGAACTACTTACCATCTCTCCAGAGCCGTTCCAAGTGGCAACAGGACCAAGAGGACATCTGTATAGATGACATTGTTCTTGTTGTTGACCAGCAGCTCCCGCGCGCCTTGTGGCTTGTCGAAAAGGTCACATTTGTTTTCCCTGGAGCTGACGGCAAGATTAGTACTGCTCAAGTACAGGTCAAAGACAAATCCTACGTCAGACCATGTCGCTAAGCTCATCAAGCTGCCTGCACTCCCTCAAGACATTCCTGATTGACTTGTGTTCAACTTTGCTGCCAAAAGTTGGGGGCGGCTGTTAACAAGGTTCTGATTTGTGTCAAATTTAGTATGTTTTCAGAATATATCTGCAAAGTATAATTTAGTTTATCTTAGTTTCACTTTCTATTTTCATATATCTATGTAAAGAGCCCTGCCTTGTTACAGCTTTGCAACCAATCACAATTCACTTCCTTGTTCTCTCCACCAATCAGGAGTCAGTATCCTCCGTCCTAACTTTCAGGCAAGTCAGTGCGCAGGTATCTTTCCTCGGGGAGAAATGTTCAATCCTTCCAGCAGTTGCATGGAATAACCTCTTTTCTTCTTTATTCATGTGTTCATGCATCCATGAGAATGTAAGTTCATGTCATATGTATTGCCTGCCTATTGTTTAGTGTAGTTTATTTACAGCATTCACTGTGTTTCTCTGTGAGCATATTGTTAATGTGCAGGCTTCACTCTACCCGTGTGATGCACGTGGATGTGTGCATGCATCTCAGCCATTTGCCAGCGTTCAGCTAAATTTAACCCTTTCTGTGCCAAGCCTCATTATAATCCCGGTTTTGTAGTTTTGGGTTGGTTATAAGAGTTTACTATAATAACTACTTTACAGTGTAACTAAGGTATACATGTATATTTAGGTTTTGTGTCCTTTTTTACACTTCAGTGAATTTATCATTTATATAGAGTATAGTCATTTAGACTTCTTATTATTGCATTTCTTTATTATTATCATTTAGTCTTAGTAACCATCACTCATTATTCTGTTTATTCCATTTGTTTAGAAAACATGAACAACGTGAACATCATGTACAGCGCCATCTATTGCAACCTGCAATAAAGAGTTGCATGAGTGTGAATCCTGTCTTTCTCATTGTTCTGGCCGGACAACCTGGAGAGATTGAAGAATTTGAATTAGTCCTAATTACAGTCTTATCTGAGGTCACAAGTTTGGGGCTCTTTCCTGACACCTCCTTTACATACTGTATATATAACAAAATGTACAATTATGTTCTAAGTGTTATAAAAGAGGAAAATGCTATGTACAGTGTTTTACATATATCTATTTATATACTATCCTCATTAACTGGAAATGTAAAAAGGTCAAACACATCAAACACTGGAAGAACCTTCTGTCAGAGCACCTCCCCCCCCCCCCAAACGCCCTCCATTTGGTTCTCATTCATAGATTTCTCACACACCTAATCCCTCTGAGTTGTACCTTAAATATCCTGTTTATGATCCTTTATTCCCTTATCCATGAGTATTTGTAGGTTTTTTCTCTGAGTACCAACCACATCACCACTACACCTCCTTTACTATCCACTAAACCTCACACAAGCACATATTAGTACATTTACAACCATTCATTTTATTATTTTTATCTCACAATTTCCCTTGTTGTCATTGTTTATGATTCTGGTTAATGTGATTATTGCCTCTGTTGCTTAGCAACACTTTAAATGTTGTCATTTGCTATTATCAATAGTGCTCCATGTGCCCCCTTTTAACTTTGAGCACCTGCCCCTCCAAAGGTCTCTGCACGGCCCTGCATAGTGTATAAAATGTTATACAGTTAAAATTATATTGAATAATGTTATGTAAAGATTTTTTATTTTATATAACATATTTGAAGGGCTACAAAAAAAAATATCTTGAATTTGATAACACATAATGTCAGTCAACACATGCTAATTGCTAATTTCTTGCCACATATCAAGCATAAATATTTAGCTGGCATGTTGAATTAAAATAGATATATGTCAGGTAAATTAATCTGTCTCCACACAATAAAATGTATATTTACTTCTAGAATATTTTTTAGTTGATTTGAAACAAAACAGAAAAAGGAGGTATGGAGGAGACCTGTGGGTGGGCCTGGGTGCTGGGATCCAGGTTGAAACTATCATTGATCCCCCTTCCTTTTATTTATAATGTATTTTTATTTATTATTGAATTAATGTATTTTTATTTAATTCTCTTTTTTCTCTCTCGTTTTCCGTCTCTTCTCTCAATCTATTGTGTATGTGTCTGTGTACGTATGTGTGTATAGTGTGGAGTGAAAGAATAATGCCTTAATTCTGTAAAGCGACTTTGAGTGTCTATGATAAAGCGCTATATAAAACTGATGCATTATTATATATATATGTGTGTGTGTGTATGTGTGGACAGATGATATGTATAGTACTAGATATTACATGTGGTAGGATCATATAATTATATACTTCCTCCTACTCCTTTTAGAACATGTACAGGTTTCACCAGCAGGATTTTTATACCATTTGTTCTCTTTGATTTGTTTGATTTATTTTCATTTTTTATTACTATTATTATTATTATCATTATTTTTTTCATTATGAGATACAGATTGCTGTTGTGTTCATGTTTGAAATCAAATCAAATCAAATATCATTCTTTTCACCAGGGGCGTTGGACTGGGGGGGTAAAGGGTACTGAGTACCCAGGGCCTAAGGCAGGGCGAGGGGTTCAGAAGTCTATATATATGTACAAAGATGCATTTGAAACATTTTTAGATTGTTTATATGTGAATGAAAAGGGCCCTGTGTGAAAATAAGCTGGTTGTTAATCACAGTTTTACACAATTATTAATGCTGCACCCTTTAAAACAGTGCTAATGGTACGACCCACATGTGCTGCTACAGTCTGAACTGTAGATGTGACTTGGAGCAGGAGTAAATAGGTATAGTCAGAGTGTCCCCATGATTCTAATTATTCTATATTTACCTTTTATTAACCTTTGTACAGGTTTGCTTTGTCTGTGTGTTAGTAATACCCCCCCAAAAAAAAAAAAAAACAAAAAAAAAATTTAAAAAAATACCAGCTGCTCCTTAAATTGTAGCAAAAATATGTCACAAACACAATATTAAATAAACCATGAAAATATAGTAGAACAGATTTATAAAATACAAGCAGTGGATATGGAGTCATTAGGTTATTGCGTTTTTTTCAACCTTAGGGTCAGGACCCCATGTGGGGTCAGCCTGGAATTAAAGTGGGGTTTAAATGTCTAGTAATTGGTTAAAAAGTAAGTAAAAACTGATTAAAATTATATATATAGTTTTTATTAAAAGGTTTTTTAGTTTTAGTTTTTCAAATACACATCACACACAATAAATATCAAATAACAGTTTCCTATATGTAAATTTCCTCAAATATATAAATCTCATTCAAATAAAATACAGTATATAAATATCTAATCCTGGCTACTCTGTATTAATAACACACTTTAATAAACATTATCAAAAACTAATTATAGAAAAAAAAAATGTCTCTGGAGTCGCTGGACATTTGTGATATTAAAATGGGGTCACGACCCAAAAAAAAGTTGGAAACTTCTGGGTTAATGTGAACAAAAAAGAAAGTTTATATAATAATACTAGTTTAGTTTCCAGGTGAAATAAAAGTGTACATAATAAAAGTTACAGGAGGGGCCCAACAATATGGTTTGTACCCAGGACCCAAAATATGGTGCTACTCCCCTGCCTTTCCCCCACATATTAGTCTATTATTAACTTGTTGTTGGCTCCTCCCCTCACCCTCTAATAGCACAATATTATAATTATTATAATATCACACACACTTACTGTATTATAATGTATATGATTTGTAAAGACAAAAAATTAAAAACATATATCCATATAGACACACATGTGCATTCGTACATACATATATACATACATGTACATATGTATATATATATATACATACATGCATGGACATAATATCTATATATACATAATATACATCTCTCTCTCACACAGACTCAAACCTTTTCTCTGCAGATTTTGTTCCTGGAGGTCTGCTGTCCTTCCTGTTTCAGATGTTGGTCAGTTCTTCATCAGTGTGTGTGTGTGTGTGTGTGTGTGTGTGTGTGTGTCTGCTCTGTGACTGTGTGTGTGTGTGTGTGTGTGTGTGTGTGTGTGTGTGTGTGTGTGTGTGTGTGTGTGTGTGTGTGTGTGTGTGTGTGTGTGTGTGTGTGTGTGTGTGTGTGTGTGTGTGAGGTGAGGACTCCTCCACACCCTCATTCCTTCCCAGTATAAAACATATGAAACCAGTTTACCCTCATTCTGCTGTGATGCATCACCAGTTACTGTAATTAAATACACCAACAGCTAAACCTGTCTTTGTTCCAGAGCCTTTTCAGATTTGAATGTAGTCCTAGTAATAATAATCACATTAAAAACACACTTCAGATCAGGCTTTACACCACCAGGATGTTTGGGACAATCACAGTTACAGTTTTTATCAGTTGTTAAACACAAATACTGCTATTTGAGACACAATGACCACAACATGGAACTCATGCACCCCTCTACTATGCTCACTGACTGATCACATGACCAAACACCTGTCACACAGTTTTACAATTATCAATCAGAGCTTCAGCATAAAAGGGCAACAGGTGAGTGTTTCTGTTTTGGACCAATGGATGCCAACATTAGAAACAGAGGCGGAGCCAGAGGAGTGAGAGGAAGAGGAGGAGGAAGAGGAAAGCAAAGGACTGTAATCTCTGATGAGATCTGAACCACTTTGGTTGATCATGTGATCAATCATGGTGTTACAATGAGGGTGTATGTGTGTGTGTGTGTGTGTGTGTGTGTGTGTGTGTGTGTGTGTGTGCTGGAACTCTAACACACCCTCATTACTTCACTGGATAAAATATGTAGAACTAACCCTAACCCTGAAGCTGGTCCCACACACACACACACACACACACACACACACACACACACACACACACACACACACACACACACACACATTGGAATGCACTATAATAATGCAAACCAACACTTCAGATGAAGCTCCGCCTTCATTTTCAGTCACAGGATAACTTTGTATTCACTCATTTCATAATACAGAGGCAAACTCTATACCTAAGTTTTTAATGTTTTGTAAATAAATATTTCATGAGTAATATAGTTGTCTTTGTCATATTTTATTTGGCATTAGTAAATAATTATTCACATTTACAGATATTGTACATGATATGAGTGATAACACGTGTTATAAAGGCTATTTTACACAATATGTGTGTCTTCAGATTTATACATGTCCGTTGGTGTACCATGGGCACTAAAGGTTTGGGAGCCACTGCGTTACACTACACGTAGCTAGAGATTTATACGTTATTATGGGTAGAATTCAACGTATGTGTTTGCTACACTTTCTAGGGTTGGGGTCAATTACATTTTTCAATTACAATTACATCTTAAGTTATCCATGTTTTAATTAAAATTACAGTGACTGCCATTTTTTTCCATTTTCAGTCATTATTGTCCCCTGAAAGTAATTTACAATTATATTCTCAAATACTAGAGTTAAAATTCAATTAATAACAATTACCGATAATAAATAACCCTTATTTCCTTACTGTGTACATGACTGTGCTTTAGAAAGCCTTTGATCAGTGAGAGTGGCTTTTCTTTCTATGAGAAGGATGATTGTGGCTATGGTACACTGCCCCCTGGTGGAGGCTCGTGTGCTTCTAGTTGTCACAGCAGAAGTCAACTGTACAAAGTTCTTAGGAGGT
Organism: Gouania willdenowi; assembly: GCF_900634775.1. Taxonomy (NCBI): domain Eukaryota; kingdom Metazoa; phylum Chordata; class Actinopteri; order Blenniiformes; family Gobiesocidae; genus Gouania; species Gouania willdenowi. The sequence continues at coordinate 36,726,492 of NC_041049.1, read as the reverse complement.
GCTGGTGCACAGTTATGTCACATTCTATGGGCCAATCGTATTGATGCAAATCTTTGAATGTTGTCAAAATGTAACAGTGAATATTTCTGAAGGACTAAACAGTGATGGTGTTGTGGTGGTTTTCAGCGTTAGATGCTCTGGTGGTAATATGTTACACATTTCAGCCGTAAAATGTCCCATTTCTATATTTTTTGGTTTATATGGGTTAATATACCAGTAATATGTTTATATGCATGTTTATACCCTCAAAATTACCATGGAATTTTGGGTTTTACTCGGACCCCTCATCATCACGTCTCTGCAGAAGAAGACCCTCCGCTGCACCTCAGCACTTTAACAACTCACTAATTTCATAATTTAAATAAACTATTTCTACCTTTGTTTTTCTGTTTGCATGTCGTTTGCTTTGTATTTAAAAAAATGGTTTCTCCAACAGTTAAATCTACACGTGTATACTGTATATAATGTACATACAGGATGATGTGTAACAATAATCAGTAAAATTAGCTGTCAACACATTTTGTAGAACTAAATATAAGGTTATGCTGTGAACAGAAAGAAAGGAAGACGAGCCAGATAATCCTAAACTTTAGAATATAATACAATCATAACTTTTAATCATAAATATGACTCTTCTCAAAACAACAACCTTTGATATCTTTGTCACACAATATCTAAGCTTCCAGTGAATAATTTATAGGAAAAAAAAAAAAAAAATTCACTGATGGTGATATTGAGATCTCAACGTCACCACCAGTGAACTTTTTTTTATTTGTAAATTATTCACTGGAAGCTTCTCTGGTGGTGTGTACAGTGGTTGTTATTATTATTATTGTATGAAGCCACATTACTGCAGCTCTGCACATCATTGTTGTCCTGTTAAAGTATTTTTATACAAAGGCTTAAAAACAATCTGAAATTAGTGCTGACTCAAGTAAATCACCTTTATTATGCATTATAACAATCTGTTCCTTAAGTCTCTAAATTATTGAAACAATTAAAAACATCTAAAAAATAAAATTACAGAAAATTAAATAATCATTTAATATACATTTCAATAAATAAGTGCATCCCATGTTGACTCTGAGCTTTATTCTGTCTGTTGTCTGTAGAAGTGATGGGTCTAGATCAGATGATGGAAACTAGGATCAGCTCATGGTTTTAATGTTCAGGGAGGGGCGTGGTCACTCTGCATGGACTTAAAGAAGAAGAAATAAAAGAAGAGTTAGATAATGTCATGTTCATCAAAAGGAAAACTGAAAGTGATGGAGATAAATATGATCAGATGGACACAGACACACAGAGTTTAAACAAACACACAAATACTCTGTCCTAAACTGTCTCACACATTAAAAGCATCTATTTACACTTATATTAATGTACACAAAGACTAGCTCCACAAAATCAGAACGACATTTATTGATCCAGAAATTAAACTGATCTTACCTTTATAGGCTCAGTTTCCTCCTTTGTTTTCAAATCCATTTGAACCTCCATTCATGGTGGTTTTTATCATCAGAGAGAGTCTTTCATTTTTAATAAATCCACCGTTATTTGGTCTGTTTTAATCTCTTTCTTTCTCACTCACTTGGTTCTCTTTGTTCCTTGTGTCGATTTCGTCAAAACAAAGCGGCATCTTTAATGTTTCTGTTACGTGTGAGTAAAATTACCACAATGTACTGACACTGGCTGTGAAGAGCAACTTATTATCTTTCATAAACTGGTGGAATTTCTCCGATAGAGCAAATATGAGCAGAGTTACGGTCATTTAACCCTAACCCTAACTCATAGAGCTCATGAGCTGATCTTTTATAGAATATATTAGTGCATGTGGATCACTTTATTAGTGTTATTGTAAGTAATTCATTTATTTCCTCATTTAAAATATTATTTTCTAAAAAACAAAATAGCACATGAAAAGCAAAAATAACTCCAGTGTTTTTACTGCTGCTGAATCTTGTTTCATTTATCTTATGAGTTACATAAAGTTATGGTTAAATCTATAGTTAAATCAGATCAAGCTGATGATTTAATCATTCAGTATATTAATGTGTAATAATCTCAATAGTTACATTAGTCTAATGAGACCAGCTTTGTCTGTGAACACGTGAAATATAATTTAAAAATATTGTGTTTCACAAGTTGGGACGAAGTAATAATGACATTAATATTTATGCTAACATTTATTTCACACAATGTGTGACATGTTTAATTTTTATCCTTCTATACAAGTGTTAAATCTGACCATAAACAATTTTGTGGCTTTATGACAGTAAGACGTGTTGTTTTTATTTGGTCTATTCCTTATATGGAGTGGTTAGCATTAGCTCTTAGCCCAGTCTGTGTGTCGGTGTCTTAGCTTAGCATAGTTAGCTTTAGTTGAGTTTCCAGTTCATAATCGTTGCTACAGGTTCATATCCGTCCCCGTGTTTGTAGAACTTTAGGTGGATCTGATGGAGGAACAAGGATTGGTTCCCTTTGTTGGATGTTTATCTGGTTTTAACTAAGTAGTGGTTCATGATGTATCACAGCACGTCAGCTTCAGGTAGCTGAGACATAGTCTGTGGGTGTGAGAGGGTTGAGGGGCGGGAGCAGCGGTGGTGCACACCGCTGCCGTGGAGGCTTCACTACGGAGCTGCCGTGAACAGCGTTCCGCTCCAGAGAATAATAATTTCACAACAAACAGGAGCAGATTTTGTCCTGTGGAACAAGGTTTTTATGGACATTCTTGGCTAAATTTATCGTTTAAATCGTGGGATGCCATATTCTTACCGGTGAGAATATTTTTGACGATAAATCATAAACGATAAAATATTGCACATTCCTAACCCTATCCCTAACATGTTCTAACCCTAACCCTAACATGTTGAAACCCTAACATGTTCTAACCCTATCCCTAACATGTTCTAACCCTAACCCTAACATGTTCTAACCCTAACATGTTTTAACCCTATCCCTAACATGTTCTAACCCTAACATGTTCTAACCCTATCCCTAACATGTTCTAACCCTATCCCTAACATGTTCTAACCCTAACATTAACATTCTAACCTAACATGTTGAAACCCTATCCTAACATGTTTCTAACCTATCCCTACATGTTCTAACCCTAACCCTAACATGTTCTAACCCTACATGTTGAAACCTATCATACATTTCTACCCATCCCTAACATGTTTAACCCTAACCTAACATGTTCTAACCAAACTGTTCTAACCCATCCTAAATGTTCTAACTACACACTAACATTTAACCCTATCCCTAAACCCGTCCCTAACATGTTCTAACCCTAACCCTAACATGTTCTAAACACAACATGTTCTAACCCGATCCCTAACATGTTCTAACCCTAACCCTACAGTTCTAACCCTAACATGTTTAAACCCTATCCCAACATGTTCTAACCCTATCCCTAACAATGTTCTAAACCCTAACCCTAACATGTTCTAACCTACCCTATCCCAACATGTTCTACCTAACCCTAACAATGGTCCTAACCCTATCCCTAACATGTTCTAACCCTAATCCTCAAATGTTTCTAAACCCTACCTAACATGTTCTTAACCTAACATGTTCTATCGCCTTCCCTAAACCCTATCACTAACATGTTCAACCCTAACATGTTCTAAACCCTATCCTAAATGTCTAACCTAAAATGTTCAAACCTATACCTAACAGTCTAATCATAACATCTACCCTAACATTTCTAATCCTAACCCTAACATGTTCTAACCCGAAACCCTAACATGTTCGAACCCAAATGTGAAACCCTATCCCTAACATGTTCTAACCCTATCCCTAACATGTTCTAACACCCTATCCTAACATGTTCTAACCCAAACCTTAACATGTTCTAAACCCTAACATGTTGAAACCTATCCCTAACATGTTCTAACCCTAAACATGTTCTAATCCTATCCCTAACATGTTCTAACAACCCTAACACCACATTTTCTTAACACCTATCCCGAACATGTTCAACCTAACCCTAACAGTTCTAACCCTAGCACCTAACATGTCTAACCTAACCCTAACATGTTCTAACCCTATCCCTAACATGTTCTAACCCTAACATGTTGAAACCCTATCTCTACATGTTCGAACCCTATCCCTAACATGTTCTACCCCTAACCCTAACATGTTCTAACCCTAACATGTTACCCTATCCCGAACATGTTCTAACCCTAACCCTAACGTTCTAACCCTAACATGTTCTAACCCTATCCCTAACATGTTTCTAACCCCAACCCTAACATTTCTAACCCTAACATGTTCTAACCCTATCCCTAACATGTTCTAACCTAAATGTTCATAACCTATCCCTAACATGTTCAACCCTAACATGTTCTAACCATCCCAAACATGTTCTAACACCTATCCCTAACATGTTCTAACCCTAACCCTAAACAGGGTCTAAACCCTAACAGTTGAAACCCTATCCCTAACATGTTCTAACCCTATCCCTACATGTTCCTAACCCTAACCCTAGACATGTTCTACAACCCTAACATGTTGAAACCCTATCCCTAACATGTTCGTAACCCTAACCCTAACATGTTCTAAACCCTAACCTTAACATGTTCTAACCCTAACATGTTGAAACCCTATCCCTAACATGTTCTAACCCTAACATGTTCTAATCCTATCCCTAACATGTTCTAACCCTAACCCCAACATGTTCTAACCCTATCCCGAACATGTTCTAACCCTAACCCTAACATGTTCTAACCCTAACCCTAACATGTTCTAACCCTATCCCTAACATGTTCTAACCCTAACATGTTGAAACCCTATCCCTAACATGTTCTAACCCTATCCCTAACATGTTCTAACCCTAACCCTAACATGTTCTAACCCTAACATGTTCTAACCCTATCCCGAACATGTTCTAACCCTAACCCTAACATGTTCTAACCCTAACATGTTCTAACCCTATCCCTAACATGTTCTAACCCTAACATGTTGAAACCCTATCCCTAACATGTTCTAACCCTATCCCTAACATGTTCTAACCCTAACCCTAACATGTTCTAACCCTAACATGTTCTAACCCTATCCCGAACATGTTCTAACCCTAACCCTAACATGTTCTAACCCTAACATGTTCTAACCCTATCCCTAACATGTTCTAACCCTAACCCTAACATGTTCTAACCCTAACATGTTCTAACCCTATCCCTAACATGTTCTAACCCTAACATGTTCATACCCTATCCCTAACATGTTCTAACCCTAACATGTTCTAACCCTATCCCAAACATGTTCTAACCCTATCCCTAACATGTTCTAACCCTAACCCTAACATGTTCTAACCCTAACATGTTGAAACCCTATCCCTAACATGTTCTAACCCTATCCCTAACATGTTCTAACCCTAACCCTAACATGTTCTAACCCTAACATGTTGAAACCCTATCCCTAACATGTTCTAACCCTAACCCTAACATGTTCTAACCCTAACCTTAACATGTTCTAACCCTAACATGTTGAAACCCTATCCCTAACATGTTCTAACCCTAACATGTTCTAATCCTATCCCTAACATGTTCTAACCCTAACCCCAACATGTTCTAACCCTATCCCGAACATGTTCTAACCCTAACCCTAACATGTTCTAACCCTATCCCTAACATGTTCTAACCCTAACCCTAACATGTTCTAACCCTATCCCTAACATGTTCTAACCCTAACATGTTGAAACCCTATCCCTAACATGTTCTAACCCTAACCCTAACATGTTCTAACCCTAACATGTTCTAACCCTATCCCGAACATGTTCTAACCCTAACCCTAACATGTTCTAACCCTAACATGTTCTAACCCTATCCCTAACATGTTCTAACCCTAACATGTTGAAACCCTATCCCTAACATGTTCTAACCCTATCCCTAACATGTTCTAACCCTAACCCTAACATGTTCTAACCCTAACATGTTCTAACCCTATCCCTAACATGTTCTAACCCTAACATGTTCATACCCTATCCCTAACATGTTCTAACCCTAACTCTAACATGTTCTAACCCAAACATGTTCTAACCCTATCCCTAACATGTTCTAACCCTAACATGTTGAAACCCTATCCCTAACATGTTCTAACCCTATCCCTAACATTGTTCTAACCCTAACCCTAAAAGGTTTCTAACCCAAACATGTCTAACCCTAATCCCTACACATGTTCTAACCCTAACCCCTAAATGTTCTAAACCTAACATTTGAAACCCTATCCCTAACATGTTCTAAGTTCGTAAACTAAACCCTACCTAACATGTGAAACCCTAATCCCTAATATTGTTATAAACCCTATCCCTAACATGTTCAAACCCTAACCCTAACATGTTCTAACCCTATCCCTAACATGTTCTAACCCTATCCTCAACATGTTCTAACCCTGACCCTAACATGTTCTAACCCTAACATGTTCTAACCCTATCCCTAACATGTTCTAACCCTAACATGTTCTAACCCTATCCCTAACATGTTCTAACCCTAACATGTTCAAACCCTATCTCTAACATGTTCTAACCCTAACATGTTCTAATCCTATCCCTAACATGTTCTAACCCTAACCCTAACATGTTCTAACCCTAACATGTTGAAACTCTATCCCTAACATGTTCTAACCCTATCCCTAACATGTTCTAACCCTAACCTTAACATATTCTAACCCTAACATGTTGAAACCCTATCCCTAACATGTTCTAACCCTATCCCTAACATGTTCTAACCCTAACCTTAACATGTTCTAACCCTATCCCTAACATGTTCTAACCCTAACCCTAACATGTTCTAACCCTAACATGTTGAAACCCTATCCCTAACATGTTCTAACCCTAACCCTAACACGTTCTATCCCTAACATGTTCTAACCCTAACCCTAACATGTTCTAACCCTAACCCTAACATGTTCAAACCCTAACCCTAACATGTTCTAACCCTATCCCTAACATATTCTAACCCTATCCCTAACATGTTCTAACCCTAACCGTAACCCTAAAAAAAATAAAAAAAATAGTTTTATAGAAAACATGTAGACAATGAAGAGGAGACACAATTATACTTTTATAACCCCCCCCCCCCCCCCCCCCCCCCCCCCCCCCCCACCCCCCCCCCCCTTTTTTTATTATTTTTTTTTTTAATTTTATTTATCAGTTTCACTAACCCTAGTTTTGAGTGACAGCCTGAGGCTAAGACAAAGTTTGTCCGCTGTACACTCCGCCCTCTGTCTCTTTTCTGATTGGCTGTTGGGCTCAACAAGGACGAGCTGCATCTATTTAAGGTCTGCAGTGTCACACAGAGCTTACTCTGACTCAGACCATTGATAGAATCACATCTCCTGTTGCAGACTTAGAGAGCCATAGAAAGCCATTGTGTATTGTTGTATGTTGTTTTTAATGTGTATTTATGCCTGAGGAAGACCTGAAAAAAGGTTGAAACGTTGCAAGAAAGATACACTTGTTGTAAAGGGCATTTGTGTTGTATTTAATTTATTTGTTGGTTTGTTTCTTTCTTAGTTGTTTCTTTTATTTTGGGTTTTTGTTTTATTGTAGAATCAATTATTTAAAACTCCTTAAAAAAATAAAACACAAAAACTGTAGAACTAAAGCTTAGTTAAAGGCGAACTGATAAATTGCTTATTAGATAACAAAGGAGACCTGACAGTATGGGAGGACAGCCAGGCCTCTCCGCCAACGCAGCTGGGACAGGGGACCTGGGGGTCAAGCCTACGACCGGGGGATGGACCGTGCACTGCCCAATCCTCGTAGAGGGGGGGCACACTTCCCCCATCCTAACTGGGACTGTTGTGCCTAACCCTAAATTACTGACATCTGGCCCTAAACTTAAATCAATTAACTGCTCTGACCTAAATTCATCGCACCTGGCCCTAAATCTAATTGTTGAATTTTTATTGAAGCCTAATTTGGACCTGTTTTGTTACGTTTTATATCCTAAACTCACCTAAATTTCTGTCTAAACCTAAAATCTGGAGCCTCAGCTCTTTCCTAACACCGAACTTTATTTCTTTTAAACTGAAACTAAGGCCTATTTTGGTTTGATGTCATTAAATGTCCATACTTATGAGACTCCCCTGTACCCAAATGAGCCCAAATTGAGGACGGGACAGGACGCTGGTAGTAAATAATATGAGGCAAAATTATAGACAGAAAAGCAGAAGAAGTTAAAGCAAAGCAAGGAAGGAATTTGGTTAAGGAAAAAGAAGGGAACTGTAAGCAAAAAGAGGATAGAAAAGGAAGGAAATTTGGAGGAGATAAAGAGAGGAAAGGAAACAAAGGGAGAAAGACAGAAGGGGAGGAGCTTAAGTAAAGTCAAATGTGTACATGCAAGAAACCCAAATCGGGCATATAAGGAGCAGTATGGAGGCAGAATTCAGAGAGGGGAAAACATCAGCAGGGAAGTGTTGTGTTGGTTGTATGGGATAGCGAACAGCAGGGAGTATGTTAGTTAGTTAGTTAATTCATTTATTGTCCACAGTGTGGAGATTTATCTTTGGTCTCATATAAAAACAAGCAGAGCAGCATAACAAGAACAACACTTACACACAGACATCTTCAGGGTAAGAAGCAGGACAGCAGTGGCAGTATACGACACATCAACGGGACATGGTGGTCAGTACCCCAATTGCTTTAGGGATAAAGGAATTTTTAAAAATATTACGATTTGCCCTTGGCACTTTGTAACGTCTACCCGAGGGGAGAAGTTCAAACTCCCTATTGAGTGGATGGGATGGGTCGTTTGCTATTTTGACAGCTTTTTTCCTCAGCATTTCCTCGTACATACAACTTTCTTGTTTCTGTTTTGTCCCTATGATTTTTGAGGCAAAGTTTACTATTCTCTGCAGCTTGCTTCTTCCTTTTATGTTTAGGTGACCATACCACATTGCCATATTAAAAGTTAAAATGCCCTCTATCAGGTTCTTATAAACTGTTTCCATAATGTGCTTGCTCACTCTAAAGGAGTTGAGCTTGCGCAGTAGATGGAGACATTGGTTACAAGTTTTAAAAATATAGTCTGTTTCACTGAAATTTAGATTACAATCAATATATGTACCTAAATATTTGAACTTGTCTACTACCTCTACAATTTGTCCCCTAATTATAAGGGGCTGCACAGGGTCCTTTTCATGGAAAACTTGTGGGACAGAGTGTGTTTGAGGGCTGAGTGAGCCACACACACTAGGTCTATGACGCCTGATGAAGGCCAAACTGGCCGAAACGTTTATTAATTAAAGACCACTACTAGGCGACCAAGCCTAATTTTTTGAATCTCCACCACCTTTGGGTGGTGGACCCTGGGGTTTGGGGGTTCAGGGCCTTGGTTTCTTGATGGACAGTGCACCACAGGCCCTCACCTTGGGTGGGGGTTTGTTTTACTCACCTTTTCCTAACCCTAACTGCACATCACTGGTGCACGTTTATATCCTGACGTTTCTTTAAGCCTCAAGTCATTTGCTTTCAAGTCAAAGTCGAGTTGCAAGTTCTTTGTGATATTGTCTAGTCTAAATTCATCAGATACGTGACTCGAGTTCACACCTCTGCTTATCGTCCATGGAAGATTCCATTACATTTGGAGGGGATCCAGATCAATAAACTGATTCAGGGTCAGTTTCAAAAATGTAAAATGTAATCTCCATGAATGGTGAATTATTTTGATTCATAAATGACTAATCTTTATGAAATTTGACCCAATTATGTCAAGTTGGTTCCTCAATTACTCAGAGTTTCATCCAGATTAGATCCGGATTGTGTATTTCATTGCTTTTTTTTCTTCTGGAAAATGGGGGAGCCTTACATCTGACCTATTGTATGGTTCTTAATGTTGATAGAAATGTTTTCAAAGCCTTTTACGTGTGAATGATCATGATACTATTGATCAGGAGAAAATTGGTGTAGGAGGAAAACTTTGAATCTTCAGGTTTTGCTGGTGCTAACGTTTGAACTGGAGAAATGAAGATATTTATATATATCTCACACCTAATCACAAAAGCCAGGTGTACAAAATCACATTTATTTAAATTCATACAATACATTAGTGCTCCAGTATGTGGGCGTGGCCTGTCCGGCTCCATCTCTCTTTCTGTCTGAATCCAATGGGTTTTTGTGTCACGGTGCCGGTCCAAGCTAGGGTCAGTGAGGTGGCCTCTGTGGCCCCACGTCTACCCGATGGTGATGCCAAAGCCACACAGAAACTTGTTCTTTTTGTGATCAAGAAACGCTCCGAGAGCCAACGTGAGAGGCAGAGGCGGGCGGCAGTTTCTTCTCCAGCGTTTAGATTAGATTAATTAAAGATTAAATTAAGATTAAATCGGGCTTTCGCCTTTAATTGGCCATGTAATGTTAGTACATTATTGGAATTTGTCTTCTGCACTTAACCCATCCCTGAGGAGCAGTCGGCAGCCATTTTGCGGCGCCTGGGGAGCAGTTCGGGGTTAAGGGACTTGCTCAACATCCCACAGTGACGGCCCCGGTGAGGCTTGAACCGGCAACCCTCCGATTACAAGCCCAGCGTCCTTAACCACTAGGCCACCACTCCCAACAACCCAATTACTGTCCACCGTACCTGCAAAAGGAGAAATGATCCTAAATGGTAGGGATGGGCGATATGGACTAAAAAAAATATCCTGATATTTTCTGGTATTTATAACGATAAACATCACGATAAATAAAAAAATTATAAATAAATAAAATAATTTCAAACTTATAGTGTAAACAGGTTCCTTACAAACACAAATAAAACTGAATACATCAACATTATACACATTAAAAAGGCTACAATACTTGCTGACTCATAGAGCTCATGAGCTGATCTTTTATAGAATATATTAGTGCATGTGGATCACTTTATTAGTGTTATTGTAAGTAATTCATTTATTTCCTCATTTAAAATATTATTTTCTAAAAAAAAAAAAAGCACATGAAAAGCAAAAATAACTCCAGTGTTACTGCTGCTGAATCTTGTTTCATTTATCTTATGAGTTACATAAAGTTATGGTTAAATCTATAGTTAAATCAGATCAAGCTGATGATTTAATCATTCAGTATATTAATGTGTAATAATCTCAATAGTTACATTAGTCTAATGGGACCAGCTTTGTCTGTGAACACGTGAAATATAATTAAAAAATATTGTGTTTCACAAATTGGGACGAATGAATAATGACATTAATATTTATGCTAACATTTATTTCACACAATGTGTGACATGTTTAGTTTTTATCCTTCTATACAAGTGTTAAATCTGACCATAAACAATTTTGTGGCTTTATGACAGTAAGACGTGTTGTTTTTATTTGGTCTATTCCTTATATGGAGTGGTTAGCATTAGCTCTTAGCCCAGTCTGTGTGTCTGTGTCTTAGCTTAGCATAGTTAGCTTTAGTTGAGTTTCCAGTTCATAATCGTTGCTACAGGTTCATCTCTGTTCCGTGTTTGTAGAACTTTAGGTGGATCTGATGGAGGAACTAGGATTGGTTCCCTTTGTTGGATGGTTATCTGGTTTTAACCAAGTTGTGGTTCATGATGTATCACAGCACGTCAGCTTCAGGTAGCTGAGACATAGTCTGTGGGTGTGAGAGGGTTGAGGGGCGGGAGCAGCGGTGGTGCACACCGCTGCCGTGGAGGCTTCACTACGGAGCTGCCGTGAACAGCGTTCTGCTCCAGAGAATAATAATTTGACAACAAACAGGAGCAGATTTTGTTCTGTGGAACAAGGTTTTTATGGACATTCTTGGCTAAATTGCGGGACAAATGGCCCGTGACTCTTGCTGATTTCCGACGTGGGAATTTATCGTTTATATCGTGGGATGGCATATTCTTACCGGTGACGATAAATCATAAACTATAAAATATTGCACATTCCTACTAAACAGTTCTCAACCTGAGGGAGAGTGAGTTTACCTTTAAAAATCAGGTTGGCTTTAGGGACGTCCAGCTGGTAACCCAGAGACGTTAGCGTTTCTTGCTTTTGAGAATTGGCTTCAAACTGAACTCCAACCTGCAACTGGAAACATTCAAACAAACCATTAGAGAAACTATTTAAAAAAAATAGTTACATTTACAAAATGCAATAAAGACAGACTGGAAAAAATGTAAATTGATACACAACCATCACATTAACTCACTTTAGTTTTAATGCTGAATTTGTTTCCCTTGAAAACAAATCCTTTTTTAGATTGTCTACATTACCATAATTTAGTTCCACATCTGGACACATTATTTGGGTCCAAATTCTATGCAAATTACTTAATATTTAAAGGTTTAATGGCTGAAGATAGGGAGTAAAATAAAAAAGTCTTGTTGAAATCATTTGTGGTTTTGTTCTGCAAAACAAACTGAAAGTTGCATAAAAAAAGACCAGCTGTGGCTTTGTCAACTTCTGCTGAAAAACTTTTAAGAAATTTAGTGGCAGATCCAGAGTTTCAATGAACTCATCGTGTTGATGATAAAATCATAACCTGCCAGATATAGAGTAGAATATATTAACTAGAGCTGGAACAACTTCAGTTTTTATCAATAGTGACTTGATTGTACGATACGATCAGATCTACATCAGGTAATAATGGATAATCCAGTATAATATCTATCTATAAAAGCAAGGAACGTCTGTGTGCAAATATCTCCCCGACGCACGGTATGAGTTCGACCTGAAACTTAGTCAACGGGTTCCAAATACCAAAATTGTGTGCATCTGTTATTTTGGAGTAATTTAGTGTTGCAAAATATTCAAAAGTTCATTTTAAGATTACGACCCTCTCAGTAATGAGCGCGCTACTTCTAGTTCCGGGTCATGACGTCACTATGTCGCAGTTTGTTTGGGTTTGAAAAAAAAGGTCAATATTAAAAACATTTTTGTACTGCTAAAAGTTATTTAAGTTAATTTTTCATGGTTATTTATCCCAACTTCCTTTAAATTGCGGGTCATGGGGTCCACTTCCTCCTGTGCTGAAACATACACCCACCCACCCACCCACACATGGGTGATGCGTGAGAGTGCCATGATGTACATGCTGAATGCACACAGAGCCGTTTAGAGCGAGAGTTGCGACTTTGGTTTTGCAAAACCTTTATTTTTTGTGGTACTTCCGTGTCTGTCCGTTTTAATCTTTTTTCATTGCACGTATGTGTGTGTGTGCGATGGATAACCCAAGGAGGAGATGGAGGTAGACGCACACATTAATAAATCACTAATAAATATTCACATTGTAAAGTTTCTACTAATGGACTGTATTAATATATTTAGTACATTTAAAACTCTAAACACTAATTCTGTATTTCAATATTGTTTGAGTTTATAGTGACAAGTTGTTTTTTCCAGCAATCTTAATTCAAAATATTGTGCAAAATGTATCCTCCATAAAATGTGAATAGGAACCACAGTAATAGACTCAACTATTGATTAGCTCTCGCCACAAAACTGTGTTTGTCTGATGGATGGGCCACATTAATTAATATTATCAGAATAATGAGCGATCTGAGCATTAACATTAGAATTATTTACAACAACGCCATGAACAATTATTTCAGTTATACATTTACTTTAGTTTGTCATTATTGGAAATCGTCATTTTAATGGATTTGCATCAAATTTACATGTATTTTTACCCCCAAGATGAGCAGAAAGTTACATTATGACCCTGCCCAAAACAAACAGGAAGTCACCCATCTTGGGTTAATGGCATTTTGATATAACTCAACTGCAAAGGTCAAACAGCTTCATAACTGATATACATGTTGACTGTCTATCCCAAACCTGGGCTCAATGTCAAAATTACCCATCATACTTTGCGTTCTCAGATGGTGCACATCATAATAGAAAACCGCCATAACTCTCATATACAAAGTTCAAATAGTCTCATATTTGATACACATAGGTTACCGATCCCGGCCATCTTATGTTGATCTTATGAGACCACAGATTAGGAACGTTGCACACTACGGACGTGTGTTCAAATCCACACAAATCTTGTGTGGCGCTTTGTTTTTTTGCTAATGGCAGGTTCCTTTATAATATTATGGATGCTGAGCACTTGGCAAATCAACAGTATGCAGGTTCATCAGAAAGATTGTTTTGGCACTAAAATGCCTACTTCCTTTGTTTGTGAAGTTCTCAGGATACAAGCCTGTGGCTAATACAAAGGGTGAATTCTACAGGATTGCAGGTGAGTACAAATTGTATACTGTATTATTTAATTACAGGTGGGTGAGTAGTTTAATCAGCTCTAATTTGGCAGGGATCCCACATGTTTTGGGCTGTGTGGATGGAACACACATTCCAAATTGCTCCATCAGAAAATGAGGCAGACTATGTGAATAGGAAATCATTTTACAGCCAGGTAGAACAGTGATCACTCATTTACATGGAAATGTATTTCTACTTCATTGCAACCCATGTCATCCTCTGCACTGTGAAGATCATATGTGATGCCTCCTACCTCATCACCGATGTGGAAGCAAAGTGGCCTGGCTCTGTGCACGACTCCCAAATTTGTCGGGAGTGTAGTCTGTGCTACAGATTTGCAAGTGGTAGGAAAAAAAATATTTATACACTGCTGTTCTTGGTCTCCAGTTTAATTGAAGTTCTGCATATCCTTTAAAACAAAACAGTCAAATGTACCTACAAAAGTATAGAATAATAAAAAGTATTAAATTTGTACACAAGTTTACATAGTGCATTGTCTGCAGTTGGCACCAAATATTTACACGTGCACAACTTTAGAGAAAAACAACAACGATTAAACATGATACATGTGCAATAAAAATTAGGTTAAGTACTAAAGACAAAAAAGTGAAAAACTTTTGCTGGATGTTCAACAACTACAAATGCTTCATTGGCTTTAGCAGTGGTGTTTTACAGACTTGGCTTGTGCAAAAGCAGTGATCAGGTCTTCCATATCTTTATTGAACAAACCTTCTTAGTGATCCTGAGTTAAAAGGGGAAATAAATAAATATAATTTAGTTATACAGTAGATGACGAGACACATCATTCTTTTATAACATATTTACACCACTATGGCACTGTTAAAACAAGTCCAACTTATCCAAGTCAAGTTAAAATCAAATATATGTCATTTAGACTGTTTTGCCTGACATGATACTACTCACTGACTGGCTGCACAGTGCATACACAGAGTTGCTTAGGTAGGAAGTAGGCTACATGACATTTTTTCACACATTCACACAAATACCAATAATTTTGTACCTCTTAGGTCAGCTTGGTCATTTAAACAGTCATTTTTATTTAGATGAAAGTACTGCTCAATTACATTTTGATTTATAGAACGCTGGGATGCATGTTGTCTGACTGTGATACAGTGATGCTAGCCTGTTAGCACGGCAAACTAGTTCCACACATGACACTTACAGTAAGTTAAGGACTGTCACACAGCTAAAGTCACTTTTTACACTCATTGTTGTCCTGCTTTGTTTTCTCCTCTTCCTCCTTTTCAGCACACAGCCTGCATGAGCCGCTCCCTCACTGAGAGACAGGAGGGGAGGGGTTGGCTCAGCAGAGGGGGCCCAGTCAGGAAATTTGCGACAGCAAGTTGTCACTGCAACGTGTTAGTTCTCTGGGCTCTTTGTGTCAAATTGGTTGGCCCTCGGGGGGGCCCTGGTGGCTTAGGGGGCCCCAGGCAGCTGCTTGCTTTGCCTAATGGCAAGCTACGCCTCTGGTGATAATGTATGTGTCAAAGTGTCTTTATAGCATCGTGGCTTCACACACTTCAAAAAGGAAGAACTTGATCAGACTCAGGATTTCACTCGTTCTTATTTTTATTCTTTCCAGTGACAAGAAAGAATGAAAACCTTTGAACATAAAACACAAGGCAAATAAGTTCATCATTTTCATCAAACAAGGTAAGTACAAATAAACACAATTTCAGGTCACTGATTTGGTAGTTAACTGTATCAAAGGCTTCATGAATCACTGTTAAGTTCAGATTCCTTGCTAGCAATGTTTAGGCTAAGTTAGGAGTTCTCTGAGAGTCTCTGGTATTTTCATGTGGTTTTTGTTTTCCATCAGTAAATTGCTGTCGTATTCCTTTCTGTTGATTCTCATCATTCTTGTTAGTGTGGGTTTGTAGGTCTTTGTAGTCTTTGTATAATTCATTTTATTTTTATTCATGCTTTTATTAAAGCTTTAGTTTAAACATGGCTTTTTTTCAAGTTTAAACTTTAAAAGTTTCTTTACCAGAGAATAATTTTTTATTGATATGAATGTTTCATAGGCTTTTTTCCACATGGTCAACATAGACTGTTTTCCAATCCTGTTTCATCAAGTTAGATTTAAAAAATCAAACACTTTTTTTTTTGTTTAATTATCCTAAATTTTATTTGTTTGATCCTTAAAAGTTCTGGATAGTATTTTTTATTAATAATAATTCCATAAGTGAAAATATTGTCTATTAGTGTCTTACTATGAGTAGTTATCCTGGTTGGATGCGTTATTAATAGGTAAAGGCTCATGATCTACATTGAGTTAATAAATGTTGTTGTTTTTTGGGTTTAAAAAAATCAATGTTAAAATCACCACATGTAAAAAAAACCAAAAAAATACTACTACTAGTTTTTTTTTAAATTTTATTATTGTTTTGTTTCCATTTCTACAATGATACGTTATTTTACCCCGTGACACAAAAAAAAAACAAAAAAAAAAAAAACAATAACAATAACAGCAGCCTGATGACCTGATGGAGGAATATATGAATATATAAATATGAGGCACTCTGTCAGGAATATAAACTCCTGATGTTCATAACGTATCGTCGGGGTTCTGTGTAACCCCAGCATTTACCAAGTTTCAGAGATTACTGTTACTGTAAATTTACCCTTTAACAGTTTTAAACAAGGTTTGATTTTTGACAGGTTTGTGTTGAAGCTTCTACTGTTGAAATGTATGACTGAGATTTATCCATCCTTTTTAAAATGATTGAAAAAAACTGTTCTTCACTGTAATATTTGTATTGGCTCAGTGTGTTGATGAGAAATATTACAGTTGTGTGTGTGTTTGTTCCAAACTGATGTTCCCCTTTAAACTCATCATGGGCAGCAGCTACAGGTTGGACTGGTTTTAACCTCACCCTGAGGACATGAATGTATGTGAGAGGATCATGTAACTTGATACTTTAGCAGGTTAGGACAAGTCAATGTTTTTGGTGTGTGTCACGTCTTTTATTTAGAGGAATGTACACAGGAGTCAGGCTGTGTCGTCACATTAAGATCTTTATTTTACACTCTAAACTCCTTTACCCTGTTGGCCTTTAATCATGTGACTCTTTACACAGATTCTATTGGCTGATCATAACAACAGCTCTAGGTAACGCTCAAGAGAACCTTTACACCACATCTCCTTTTTTTCACAACAAAGAGACAATCATAATCTTGGAAACATAAACAAGGTCAGACACTTCTGTGAACTTCCTGTAAAATAAACTAAAGACTTATTACACTTATTAACCAATCATTTTAACTGGATCCATAGGCAGAGTTTGAGATTCTTGCTGGGGGGTAGCAAAAAATAATTTTATATATATATATATACAGAATGTCTCGAGTTTTGCTTCATAAATAAGGAATGAAAACAAATGTATCAATCTAACTGTTTTTATTATTATTTTTCATTTCTGTAAGATAAGTTTCTAAAGCTGTATTATGGACCTGTCAAAATAAATTGAAAATGCAGCTTGAAATGTTCAGCCCCCACTGTAACTTAAAGAATGAGAGAGTAAAGTTGCTCAATCTAAGCAGAGTTATTATTTATTATATGTTCTACATGATATATCATACAACACTGGATACATGTGCTTTAACATGGAGGGAGAGGCTAGCTGTCAGTTGTAAATCACTAAGTTAAACAGCAGGTAGGATAGAATAAAAGGATCCATATGGATTAAAAGCATTTAAAAGACCAAGATAGATAAATAATCATTTTGCCCTTTTTTTTTGTTTTCTATAAGGAAACAATGTTCAGATGTTAGAGTTGTCACTAAAGCAAAAAAATAGCTTTAAAGTCACTGACAGGATTTTTTTTCCAAAAAGGCTTTTTTCTCAGTTTTTTGCTCTGAAACTGAAGATTTGTGTAAAACTTGCTCTATTCAACGGCTGATTACAAAAGAACGAAACGAGCAAGAAACACATTTTTTTTTTTCATGACAGTCGAGGCTTCAATCTTTCAGAATTCAGATTTCAGATAGTCATAGTAGAAAATATTCTGTGAGTCTTTAAAATCAGTCAGAATGCTCAAAAACGGCTGGCATTGAGGGGGTAGAAAATCTGAAAATGGCTGGCACTGAATGAGTTATTTATTTATTTTTTATTTATTTATTCAGTTTATTTCCGACATGGTTACATTCACTTGGTTACATTCATTTTTTTTTTTTTTTTTTACATGCCGAAAAAGGAGACGAGAGAAGCAATTTGCTTATTCAGGTCCCGTTCCCTGTTTTGTACATCGAAAATTTACATGGGTTTACATGTCTCTCTGGTCAAAAACATTCTTAAGTTGTTCTGAACAGTCCTTTTTTGTGTAGGATTTATTCTCATCTGTAGTCAGTGCCGTCTTTTTTTTTTTTTTATTCCTTCTCCTCTCCATCGCTGTTCGTATCAGCCTCCAGTTAAAAAAAAAGTTCATCTTGTTTTGTCTCCACATCAAGGCCACTCCAGCTATTGTCAGTTCCCTTGGTAGTGTTGTGTTTTCCACTGCTATATTTAACCCTTTCTTGTATAAACACACCACCATGTCTTAGTTCACAAGCAAGGTAGTAATGTAATCCTTAATCACCCCACCACCTAGCAATTGAAATGAATAAATGACAGACCTTTTTAACTCTTGGTTTTCACATTGAATTCAGGGTCAGTAAAATAGTCTGAGTTTTGTTTCCAGTGTTTAAATAGATCTGGGTCCATATCCATGATTACTATCAGTAATGTTGTTGTTTGGGTGGATCCTTCATATTTTCCCAGGTCTTCCATCGTTTTGATGAAGATTGGTATTCTGTTCTCTTCTCCCAGTGGTGTGATATAAATCCTGCAGTTTCTCGTCCACGTCTTTAGAATTTTTCCTCCTTTTTTTATTTGGCGTGCCTTCCATGCGATGCTTGCGTTTTGTTTAGTCAGGTTTTCATTTATGAAGACCTTTGTTTCCTTCAGTTTCTTGCCTTGCTTGAGTAGTTCTCCTTTAAATTTGACATTCATAAAGGTAATTTTTACAGCTCTGGTATCATTTCTCTTTGGCAGGAGATGGCAGGAGTTGATGTTGTTAGGGTTCAGGACAATGTCCTTCGACTCCAAGTAGTCAATGACCTGTTGTTCAATTGATTTTGTTTCTTCGTCACTCGCGTAACTCCTGGGTTTTATCTTTAAGCCTGTGATGATGACATCTTTCTCTCTTTCCTTTTGTTCCAGCTGTTCAACCCTCGCGTTCAACAGTTTTATCTCTTCAGCATTTCTTTCATTCTTTTCTTTCAGTACCTTTGCTTCACTTTGAAGGTTTTCCAGTGATTTTTCCAGCGTCTTTTCCAACGACTTTATCTCGGCTGTGATCCGTGCAGAAATATCGTCTTTGAGGTTTCGTATCATCTCCTTGACCTCTTCCAAACCCGGATCGGGTTCTGAAGGGCCTGCAGGCGTTTTTTTAACCATTTTTCTTTTCGTCTTGGTCCCAAGTTTTCTTTTCTCAGGGTGTCCAAGGTTGTCTTATCGGAGCGAGTGAAAAACACGTCTGCTCTCTCCAAAAGACCAGAGAGCTGTGAGTTAATATCACAATGTCCAGCGACCCCTGAGAACGATTACGTATAGGATACAGTTATTTGTTATTTATTGTGTGTGATGTGTATGTGAAAAACAATAATTCAAAAATCTTTAAAAATAGAACTTTAATCAGTTTTTACCTACTTTTTAACCAATTATGAGACATTTAAACCCCATTTTAAATCCAGGCTGACCCCACATGGGGTCCTGACCCCAAGGTTGAAAAAAACTGCATTAACCTAATGACTCCATATTCATTGTTTGTAATTTATAAATCTGTTTTACTATATTTTAAAAGTTTATTGAATACTGTGTTTGTGGCATATTTTTGCTACAATTTAAGGGGCGGCTGGTAATTTTTTATTGTTATTTATTTATTTATTGATTTTTTTTGTGGGGAGGGGGTATAACTAACACACAGACAAAACAAACGTGTACAAAGGTTAATAAAAGGTAAATATAAAATGATTAGAATCATGGGGACACTCTGGCTATACCTATTTAAGACTTAGTGGCAGCAAAATTTCATATTCAAAATATATATTTTTTTAAATAACTTTATTTCCAATTAAGATTTGATATCCAAAATGAATGTTCCAGCATTTAAATGTGTGAGTGCACGTAGTTAATTTCAAACTAAATAATATATTGTCTAAAATAGATGTGAGTGTTTTAAATCTCTGAAGAACTGAGTAAACAGTTGTTTTCCCTCATTTCACCTTCTCTCCCTTTCTTTGACTTTTTGTCCTGGTTTTCCTTTCTTGAGGAAAGACATGCTGCTTTCTATCTCCTGCTCCACGTCACATCCACAGTTCAGACTGTAGCAGCACATGTGGGTCGTAACATTAGCACTGTTTTAAAGAGGGTTGTAGGGCCCTGATGCAGCATTAATAACTGTGTTTAGTGTAAAACTGTGTTTAACAATCAGCTTATTTTCACACAGGGCCTTCTCATTCACTGATAAATAATCTAAAAATGTTTTAAATGCATCTTTGTACATATATAAAACAGACTTCTGAGCCCCCCCACCCCCGCCTTGGGCCCTGGGTACTCAGTACCCTTTACCCCCCAGTCCAACGCCCTGGGGAAAAGAATGATATTTAACAGACTTCTTTAAATCAACTAAAGACTATTCTAGAAGTAAATATACATTTTAATTATGTAAGGACAGATTAATTTACCTGACATATATATATTTTAATTCAACATGTCAGCTTAATATTTATGCTTGATATGTGGCAAGAAATTAGCAATTAGCATGTGTTGACTGACATTATGTGTTATCAAATTCAAGTTATTTTTTTTTTGTAGTCCTTCAAATACTTTATATAAAATAATATTCTTTACATAACATTTTTCGATACAATTTTAACTGTATAGCATTTTATACACTATGCAGGGCCGTGCAGAGACCTTTGGAGGGGCAGGTGCTCAAAGTTAAAAGGGGGTACATAGATTACTATTGATAACAGCAAATGACAACATTTAAAGTGTTGCTAAGCAACAGAGGCAATAATCATAATAACCAGAATCATAAATGATGACAACAAGGGAGATTGTGAGATAAAAATAATAAAATAAATGGTTGTAAATGTACTAATATGTGCTTGTGTGAGGTTTAGTGGATAGTAAGGGATGTGTAGTGGTGATGTGGTTGGTACTCAGAGAATAAAACTAGAAATAAATAAATAAATAAATAAAAATACTCATGGATAAGAGAATAAAGGATCATAAACAAGAGATGTAAGATACAGCTGAGAGAGATTAGGTGTGTAAGAAATCTATGAGTGGTGGAGATGTTGTGGGGGTCTGACAGAAAGTTCTTCAGTGGGTGATGTGTTTGAACTTTTTACATTTCTAGTTCATGAGGATAGTATATATATAGATATATGTAAAACACTGTACATAACATTTGACCCTTTTATAACACTTAGAACATCATTGTACATTTTGTTATAGATACAGTATATATAGTGAAACTATTAATATTTATTCTGTTTGTGTGAACATCATTCTATGTCACACTTGGTTTGGCAACGTAAACTTGTGTGTGTGTGTGTGTGTGTGTGTGTGTGTGTGTGTGTGTGTGTGTGTGTGTGTGTGTGTGTGTGTGTGTGTGTGTGTGTAGGTGTGTCTCTACTATGGATCAGGACACGTTGAAGGAACAACATGAGATCCAGACTGAAGATCAGAGGTGAGACCACGTCAGAGCTCAGCACTCACACCTCTGTACATCAATGATACACTGTGTGTGTGTGTGTGTGTGTGTGTGTGTGTGTGTGTGTGTGTGTGTGTTCCAGGACCAGGAAGCAGCTCACATCTGGATCTGGATCTGGACCTGGACCCAGCTGTGTGTCCTTTAGAAGTGACGAGTCCATGGACAAACCCATTAACTTCAAAGGAAGTCCATCTACTGACCCACAGTGAGTCCACATAAAGAAGGTTGCTGGTTGTCTTCCTGATGGTCCAGGGGCCTCATTTATTGATCCGTTCATAGAACTGGTTCTAAATACGTTCAGACCAATGAAATGTAGAATGTGCACCAGTACAAAAAGAATCAGTATTTATGAAGCGTGTGGACAGAGGTCGTACACACAGCAGTGTTGATTCATCTCTCAGTCCATGTGGACTAAAGTGTCAATCACTTTTCTTTGTTTTCACACTAAATACAGTCACCAACTATTTCCTCAGTCACTAGTTATTATTATTAATAATTATACATTATTATAATTAGTTCACCACCTGATAAACACTAAACTTTTACAGCACATTTTTCAAACACTAACACACTTTAGGACCAATGCTTGTTAACAATATAAAATAAAGTGTATTAATCTCTGATCAATGAATGGATCATATACTGTGTGGTAAACAGAGGAGATAAACACGTATATTTATATAAACATATTATTACTGATGGTTTAAACACATGGAGACTGTGATCATCTCAATAAAAAGTACAGGATACTTGACAGTTTTTTATTGCTAACAATCATTGGTGGAAAGTGAAGTCACATGATCTAAACTCTAACACATGTCCATCTGTCCAAAGCACAAATGTTGTTAATTACTGTAAATGACTGATTATTCTTTATTACATCATATACAATCATTTAGAACCATCAAAGATCTTATTTTATAATCAAACCTGACATAAATCATTCAAAGTTAAAGATCAGATGTATTTAATGTAATGCTCATTGTTGTTAGTATTGTGTAGTTCAGTGTGTGTTTCCATGGTGACACTATGTGTTAATGTTGTGGTTCAATGAGCTTCTGTTGAGACGTGTATGAAGTGTTGAGTTGATGATGAGATTAACTGTTGATCTATGGCTCAGAGACATGGCCCTTGAACAAGACTCTGGCTGCAAGAATAGATGGTTTTGATAGCAGGGCTCTCAGAATCATTGAAAACATCAGGTGCACCCAGCGGGTGTCCAACAAAGTGCTAAGAGCCCACACATGTCAGCCTAAAGCGTCTTGCTTAACTGCGCTAGTTTGGCAATGTCCTCCACCTACCTCCTGACCATTCGACGAAAGCCATTCTCCAGTTTGACCCAAGGGCAGCAGGTTGGATACGGCCACGAGACAAGGGCAGTTGGTTGGAGATGGCCAAGAGACAAGCCCCGCACACACTGGGTCGACATCATTATAGGCAACCTCAGACAACAGAGACTTGCCATGGAGAATGCAGATCTGCTGGCACGGGATCGCCAGCTTTGGAAGAAACTGGTTCACCTGGTTGGCTCAACGCAAAGGGACAGGAGACTGCCCTCACCACAGGAGCCCAAGTTAGTTAGTTTAGTATGTGTATGGTGTTTTCATGTTTATTTATTATTTTTGTATATAGACAGTATCTATATTTTTTATGTTTTAAATGTTTTCCCTTAGTGTGGTGTGTTAAAAAGCCAGGGTGAAAAGTGGCCCATTAAGAGTGGCAAGCAACCCCAATCAAAAACCCCCACCCAGCTGCCCTATCTGGTGGAGTGGGGGGTGAACAAAACTCAGCACTTTTGATGGACTATGTTTGTTGTTTGAAATGTTGGTCTCCAGTGTGTAGGTGAGTCTTAGACAGTGTGTGATCTTCAGATTTGTGAAGGATTGAAGCCAAATAAAGCTTCAGTCCAACAGACTTGTTCTCCTGTTCAGTGGAAACATGCTGAGATGTTCCGCTCCAAAGGCTGCTCCACACTCACTGCACTGTGGTTCTGCAGGACATCACCCACTGTTACTGATGTTCACATGATGTTAGCAGAGCTTCCTGTGCTTTCCTCCAGCTGCTCCTCAGCATGTCTGAGTGTCTGTGTCTTCTCCACAGCAGCTTGGAGGGTGTGGATGGTTCCTCTGGAGC
This sequence comes from Gouania willdenowi, assembly GCF_900634775.1. Classification (NCBI taxonomy): domain Eukaryota; kingdom Metazoa; phylum Chordata; class Actinopteri; order Blenniiformes; family Gobiesocidae; genus Gouania; species Gouania willdenowi. Next base: position 36,702,383 of record NC_041049.1, on the reverse strand, counting down.
TGAGCCTGACTCCATCTTTACGGTGTGTATGTCTACAAAGACACTAAACCTGTGTCAGCCTGTGATCAAACCACTGTACACACACACACACACACACACACACACACACACACACACACACACACACACACACACACACACACACACACACACACACACACACAGATGATTGGAGCAGACCTTCACTCATCACCTTTAATGTGTTTGTGTTCCAGCTGCTGGAGGACAACATTATCAGCTTTGTTAAGGCTGAACTCAAACATATGCAGAAGATTGTGGATGGAGATGATCCAGAGTGCTCAGAGAGTCAAATGGTGGGTGAAGATGAGGAGCAGAGGAGGAGCAGGGAGGCCTTTCTGAACATCACACTGTATTTCCTGAAGAGGATGAAGCAGGAGGAGCTGGCTGAGCGTCTGCAGAGCAGTAAGAGCATGTGAACATCTTCACTGTGAGGAACATCACATGAAGGACACAAAGCTGGCTTTTCTTTTTCAAAGCATGATTCAATCAGTCACATTTAATCTGAGGAACCATCCAGACTGAGAACATCACACACTTTGATCTCCAATGTTCAAACCTGCTTTTACTTCTCCACTCTAACATTAAGTTTGTCTTCATTCAGGAACAAAGGCTCATCGATACCAACGTGAGCTGAAGTCCAAGTTGAAGAAGAAATTCCAGTGTGTGTCTGAGGGCGTGGCTAAAGCAGGGAGTCCAACCCTCCTGAAGGAGATCTTCACAGAGCTCTACATCACAGAGGGAGGGGGTGGAGAGGTCAACCAGGAACACGAGGTCATACAGATAGAAACAGCATCCAGGAGATCAGACACAGCAGAAAGAGCCATCACACTAGAAGAGCTCTTTAAAGCCCCTCCTGGAAGACCTCGACCAATCAGGACAGTGATGACAAAGGGCGTGGCTGGCATTGGGAAAACACTCTTAACACACAAGTTCACTGTGGACTGGGCTGAAGATAAAGCCCAGCAGGAGGTCCACTTCACATTTCCACTGACCTTCAGAGAGCTGAACGTGCTGAAAGGGAGGAGCTTCAGCTTGGTGGGACTTGTTGATCACTTCTTTTCTGGAAGCAAAGAAGCAGGAATCTGCAGCTTCCAGGACTTCCTGGTTTTGTTCATCTTGGATGGTCTGGATGAGTGTCGGCTCCCTCTGGACTTCCTCAGCACTCAGACCCTGACTGATGTCTCAGAGTCCACCTCAGTGGAGGTTCTGCTGATAAACCTCATCAGAGGAGAACTGCTTCCATCAGCCCTCCTCTGGATAACCACACGGCCTGCAGCAGCCAATCAGATCCCTCCTGAGTTTGTGGACATGGTGACAGAAGTCAGAGGGTTCACTGACCTTCAGAAGGAGAAGTACTTCAGGAGGAGGTCCACAGATAAAGAGCAGGTCAGCAGGATCATTTCCCACATCAGGATGTGTCGTAGCCTCCACATCATGTGCCACATCCCGCTCTTCTGCTGGATCACTGCTACAGTTCTGGAGGACATGTTGAAGAGCAGAGAGGAGGGAGAGCTGCCCAGGACTCTGACTCAGATCTACAGCCACTATGTGGTCCTTCAGAACAAAGTCAAGATGGTGAAGTTTGATGGAGGAGCTGCCACAGATCCACACTGGAGTCCACAGAGCAGGGAGATGATAGAGTCTCTGGGAAAACTGGCTTTTGAGCAGCTGCAGAAAGGAAAGCTGATCTTCTATGAGAGTGACCTGACAGAGTGTGGCATGGACCTCAGAACAGCCTCAGTGTGCTCAGGAGTGTTCACACAGGTCTTCATAGAGGAGAGCAGCCTGTACCAGGACAAGGTGTTCACCTTCATCCACCTGAGCCTTCAGGAGTTTCTGGCTGCTCTTCACATCCATCAGACCTTCATCAGCTCTAATGTCAACCTGCCGGAACATCAACCACAGAATAAGTCATGGATGCTTTTATTTCAAAAACCAATTCTGAACCTTCCCCATAGTGGAGGTCAGCCTGACTTAAACCTTCTCCATCAGAGTGCTGTGGACGAGGCCTTACGGAGTCCAAATGGACACTTGGACTTGTTCCTCCGCTTCCTGCTGGGTCTTTCACTGCCGACCAATCAGAGGCTCCTACAAGGCCTGCTGACACAAACAGGAAGTGACTCACAGACCAATCAGAGAACAGTTAAATACATCAAGGAGAAGCTGAGTGAGAGTTTGTCCACAGAGAGAAGCATCAACCTGTTCCACTGTCTGAATGAAGTGAATGATCACTCTCTGCTGGAGCAGATCCAAGAGTCCATGAGATCAGGAAGTCTCTCCACAGAGGAACTGTCTCCTGCTCAATGGTCAGCTCTGGTCTTCATCTTACTGTCATCACAAGAACATCTGGATGTCTTTGACCTGAAGAGATTCTCTCCTTCAGAGGAAGCTTTTCTGAAGCTGCTCCCAGTGATCAAAGCCTCCAAGAAAGTTGAGTATGTGACTTTAGAAGAACATGTCTTTAATTCTGTCACAGACAAACATTTGTAAGGTTTCTCTGATTCTTCATCAGGTTGAGTTCCTGTGGTCTCTCAGAGAGAAGCTGTGCAGCTCTGTCCTCAGTCCTCAGCTCTCAGTCCTCCAGTGTGAAACATCTGGACCTGAGTAACAATGATCTGCAGGATTCAGGAGTGAAGCTGCTGTGTGAAGGACTGAAGAGTCCTCACTGTAAACTGGACTATCTCAGGTCAGTGGATCACATGTTCCATCAACATTGTCCTGTTCCTCGTCTCCTCACTTGTTTCCTGAGTTGTGGATGTTTTTCTGAATCCAGTCTGTCAGGTTGTGTCATCACAGAGGTGGGCGGGGCTTCTCTGGCAGCAGCTTTGAGCTCCAACTCCTCCAGTGTGAGAGAGCTGGACCTGAGCTACAACCATCCAGGAGACTCAGCAGTGAAGCTGCTCTCTCAGAGACTGAACACTCTGAGGTGAGACACATCACAGCAGCTCATCACATGTTCACATCAATCCCCATCACATGTGTGACAGAGAGCTGTATCAGAGGAAAGTGATGAAGGTGTGAGAGGTGGGACACTAAAGGAGGAGGACTGGGACAGGTTAGAGGGATGAAGGACAGAGATAAGAAGGTAGTGAGGAGTGAGGAGAGGCTGATGGAGAAATATGAGGAGCTGATGAAGGAATGAGAGAGAAGATCAGAGGAGGTGGAACCAATCAGTGAGGATTGTGTTCATATAAAAATATAAATATAGCTTATGAAATTACATTTAAATCTTTTCTCTGACATAAAATTAGGGATGGATAAATTACTGCCCGAATACTTAAATAAATGATTGCATTTCCAGCTGTGAATGTTACTAACCACTAAAAATCAGAACCAATGTTTCAAATAATCAATCAATTAAAGGTAGAGTAGGGTAACTTTTCCTGATACACTTTTTAAGTTTTTGGTTTAAATTTTCTTAATGTTCTGACACAAATTGAGATCTTATGTTCTCTGAAAAAGGAACAAATACAATCCATCATGTGTAGCAGCTGTAAACCTGTAAAAACTTTGACCAATGAAAAAATATGGTTAGTTTTTTTATTAACCAATCACGTCTCTCTGTCTCCCTACTCGTTCTCCACCCCTCGCGTGCACAAGCCCACACTCAGAGTACGTCATTGGTGACAGACTTAAAACAGGGTTTTTGATCATGTTTTTTTAACATACAGTATATAATGATAAAGTTTAGTGTTTACTTACTGCTGAATGAGACGACATAGTTTCTACACAATACAAACGATGAGCTTAGATCCACTTCTGCAGCAGCAGTGCTATTGCATGTGAGTGAGACAGAGCACAGAGGGGAGGGGGGTAAGCTACATTCAAAATTATGCTAGCTTTCAAAAATCACCTACCCTGCCTTTGAAATATGAAAATATTTATTTAATTATTACATTCCAACAATGCATAATATAAAATAAAATAATACAATGTTTAACTTGACCCACTCATACAATTATTAAAACAGAAATATGTATGTTTTTAAAACATTTTAAATCTATTTCAAACTGTAGACTTATGTTACAAATATTATTGTTTAACAATTGTTAGAGTTTTCGAGCTAACTCTGGTGTTCAGTACCTGAGATTTCATACAGAGAGACATAGTCAGAGGTTTTGCTGAATCAATCAATCAATTTATTAGAAATGAACAGAAAATGAATCAACAAGTCATAACAAGTCAATAGAAGAACAGACACTCATCTAAAACACAGCTGTGGTCCTCAGGGTCTGCTCACTCCCTGGACCCCAAACATAGATTTCTCAGTGTTTTTATATATTTAGAAATCAAATGATCAGCTCCTTGTAATTAGTTAAAGATGTCATTTTCTGGTGATTTCAAGCAATACAAATTATGTTTAAGATTTATTGATTTATTCATTATTATTGATCATTAGATCAGATGTTCTGAAACTGTTTGTCCTTGTTCTGAAAATGACAGCTAACAAGTTGACCTGAATATATTTTATGAATAGATTTATTGAGTATAAAGATATATAATTATAGTATTACACACAAAAAGAAACTATGAATAATAATTCATTCTAACATTCCCTCTCTCGACACTGTTTAATAGTGTGACTATAAAAAATTATGAATAAGACAAAATATTTAATTCAGACTATGTTTTAATATCTTATATTAACGTTATTTGGAAATTATAATATCAGGTTACTTAAAGTAAGCTTGTTAATTTATTTTATTTTTCCTTCAATTTTATTTCAAGTTATATTCCTATTTTGTTTACCATTGTTAGAGTGGGCCAAAAACTTTCATTTAACTTTATTACATTTATTTGGATTTACTGTTAGACTATGTTTTAATTTAAGAAAAAAGTTATAAGTAGAACAGAACAAAATACAAACATGATTTGTGTTTAAATTGAATATACACAGTAAACTTGAAATTAGCCACTTATAATTATCTGTACAAACAATAACTGAATACATGATCATCAAAATCAATCTTATAAAACATCACATGATTACAAAAGGTGTTGTAAGAATTATTCAATACAGATTTTATAATTTCTTTATTACATATAAACACATAGTGTGGTGAGTCTATGATTGCTATGTAGTGTGTGTGTATTTTATTTTAATATCACTTCTCTTTCCATGTGAATGTGAAAACCCACAGCAGGAACCTTAACTGATTGATTGATTGATTCTTATTTCTTAGTGAGGAAAAATACATTCACGGTCCTGCCTGCCCACAGCGACCAATCAGGAAATGACTTTCAGAAATTACTATCAATCTTTATCAAATTTATATGAAAGCTTTTGAAGCACAAACGACAAAAACACGTGATCACCCTCTAATATAAACTGTGCAGAAATAATCTATCAATATAATATAGAAACTTTTGTTAAATAAAAATCTATTGAAACACAGTGATATCGGTTACTCATTTAAATTACAATTATATGAATGCATATTAGTTAATTAGTGTTATTCTATCAGCTGTTCTATTTCCTAACTGAGCAGGTGATTTGTTTCAGATTATTTTAATTTATATATAAAGTATTTTATCATTGCCCTCACTTGTAACATATTATATTTATTAAAAATGAATAAATCATAATTAAAAATAGACTAAATCAAATACTTATCCAATGGTTTCTGTTCTCAGCTGGTGATGTCTGTATCCTGTGAACAAAAAACTACATTTATATACATTTCAAAGGTTGATTATGATTTTTTAAATATTTCAAGTTATAATTTCTATCTAATTCTATCCATGTCTACATATGTATTTATCTATCTGAGGATATAAATACACATAAGGGTTTTAGTTGTGAGATTTTTAGAACATAAAGAGAGGAAAATGACAATATTCTACACAGGTGTAACATAATATTCAAACTGACAGAGATTATTAAAGAAGTGAATAAAAAAGTAAGAAAATAACCCAAAGAACTGTAAAGTAAATCAAATCATTAGAATAAAACAGTAATTAGAACAAAACAGAAATGTAACCAGGTGTTATGTTAATTTATGCCTTTACTAATATTTATATAGATTACAAGGGAACAGATTTGTGATTGTATTAATGTCTTTATTATCTCTCTAAAGACTCCTAGTTAAATCTATAGACCACGTACCATGTACAGTTCAGCCCCCCCCACCTTTGATTAGACGTTTTAGGTGGTGAGGTTGTTTTTATAACCTCAGGTGATCAGCCACTGTTCTGCATTCTGGGCCAGGGTCTATACAGTATATATGATTCCTCAATATATGAAATAATGTTATCCATGCCTGTTATTAAGATCATTTGTTCATTTACCTTTTAACTAAAAAATATGACTTTTATTCAAGCTACAACTGTAAAGTGTTGGGGAGTGTTACAAAAAAATAAAGTCAATCAACTCTAATCATCAAAAGATAGAAAACAGTATGAAATCTGTAATTATGGTATCCAAAAGTTATTCTAATTGTAAATTCAAAAATATCAACGTATGACCAACAAGAAAAAGTTTTTAGTAATTCCTTAAATAGTATATTTAAAGAATTAAACAATAACTGGAATGTGTGTATGTATGTGTGTATATGTGTATGTATGTGTGTATGTAGGGTATTTACAGTATGTGTGCAAACAGCTATCCATCTATCACATGATCACTCACTCAAAGACACGCCCTGGTACATTTTTCACTCACAACACGTTTCTCTCAGTTATACATAAAGTGTCATCATCCATCAATCAATCACTCTATGACACGCCCACTAGCACACTCACACTCACAACACGTTTCTCCCATACATACAGTATGACATCATCCTTATTCATTCACCCACACATACATATATATCTCTCTCTGTGTGTGTGTGTGTGTGTGTGTGTGTGTGTGTGTGTGTGTGTGTGTGTTGTTTCCATAATATCTTATTTAATCAATGTTTATGTGTTGTAATTATTCTGTTGTGTAAGTGTTTATTTTCTAGGTCAAACAATGTTATTTTTATATTCTTTCTGTATCAGTTGTGAACAAGTTGTGTTGTGTGTTATCTAATGTTCTTTCTACCAGTTCACTGCAGTTCACACAAGATATAGTTTCGTAATCATTCATTTCATTCATGTCAAAAAGAGGAGAAATTCATTTCTGGTTTATCTATTAAAGCTGTTTTAATTTAATATATGTTGATTTGGACATTTCTGATTTAAGATCAGAAAAACATTTGTTTGATGTATGTTTTGTGTCTGTTTATTATTATTAAATAATGTAATAATGTGAAAGTTGTGACTTTTTAGGACATTAGTGATTTTAAATGAAATATTCAAAATCAAACTAAAACAGAAATATTGGTGTGTTTCCTATTTTTATTCCTTAGTTTTTATATATTTTAGGTTTAACTTTTCAATAAAATAATTACTAGTTTATGGAGGAGATATTTTTATGTGAAACATTTCAAATCTAACTTTGAAACAAAGGCTGAACTTTTATAACAAAGTTTCTTAACCAAAATGTATTTTAGTTTATTTTCCTATTTTGATATTACAATTCAAGTTTTTTAGTTTGTTCAATAATTAGTATTTGATCTTATTTCATGAATTATTAGCGTTATCTATAAAACCTTATGGGAATTGAAGATATCGTTTTGATTTAATGATCTTTTAAACTGATGTGTTTCATGTTAACATACACCAGAAAACCATTAAGAGACCAGCAGACACCACCACCACTAAGCTTCTATGTAATATTAATGTTCAATGTTCAGGGTCAAAGTTCATTCCATGTGGTTCAACGTCTCCATTTATTCAGAGTTTATTATTTAGCAGCATCAGCATTATTGTTTTCTGTGACGTGTCTTTCAGTCTTTACTTGTTTTATCAGGAGGGAATGATAAGTTTAGTCTTTTCCCAGTAGCAGAGTTTTTTCAGTGTTTCCTCAGAGTTCATTCTGTATTTGTCCATAGTATCCATAGCAACGGTCATCGACCAATCACTAACAGCCACTGGTAGATGATATGTCCCAGATCAGTCTCATTTAGATTATTTATCATCATTATTCTTATTTCATATTTATATTGATAATATTATTGTTATTATTTTCATTTTTCTTACTCTTATTTTTATGTTTATTATTATTCATATTATTATCATTATATTTCTGTTTTGCAATAGGCTGATGTTTTGGTGCTTGTGTTATTTCCTGGTTTTATTTATTTTGATGTCGGGTTCTTGTAGGAAACAGTTTGTTATTTATTCTGAGTTTAACATAATCAAAACTATCTGGATGGAGCCATTTTGAGTCTATAAGGTTTTATAATGAGTCTGTGTTTGGCTATTTTCAAAAAACAAAGTTGTTCTGATTTTTTATTTTATTTTAGCAATACCCATAAGGTTTTTGGTAAATTGTCATTAAAACAAAAGTATTTTGTATTTATTTTTTTATTGACTTATTTAAGTATTTGTTTACTTATTTCTTCATTTAATTCATTCATTTTTATATTTATTTGTGTCTCAGTCTTCATTTATTCATTTAATTCATTTTTTAGTCTATTCTAGTTGTAAAAGTTAAAGTAGTAAAAATATCTTTAAACTAAAGTATTTTATAATTATTATTTCTAGTGTTATTTGTGTAAAGTTGTTCAGCTAATGTTCAAATCTATGTTTCTTTTTCTTTTCTTTTTTTCATGTGTGTTTATTTGTAGATATATATGTATGGGTGTATATGTATTTTATCAATCTCTATTTATCATTTATATATGGGTGTGTAATTGTATGTGTTAGTGTATATATATGTACATTTATGTGAATGTTGTGAATGTTGAAGTTTTAGATACAAAGTCATAAATATATTTTATCAAGATTATTGTTATTATTTATTAAAGAGAAGTGTTGAGAGGTTAGTAAATTATTCTTCTGTGAATATTTATAGATGTCTTATGTTTAATTTTTATGTTTTTGAAAAAAACACTATATACAGTCAATCAATAAATTGAATAAATTATTTGTTTACTATTAATCCCTTATTAAAAATAATCCCGTCTCTTTTAATTGTTCTATGGAATAATGTACTTTTACAAAAATATATGAAACAAAGAAGTTTGTTTATTCATTTATATATCATTGTAATGTATTAGAATTCATAAGACAAATGTATTTCTAAAGGGAAAATTATGATTTAGTGTGTGATATTATCCACATTCAAAAACTAAAAAGAATAAAAATATGTACGACTACCAAACTTATTTAAACTACAAGTTATAACTATTAAGAGCATTTTTACTTTATACATGAAGGACAAAGACATAAAGACTAAATAAAAAACCAATTTAGACAAATTAATTAATGTTTGATATTGATATTGTAAACAGTTTGTTGTTTGTCTTGCTGGGAGCACTTGATGAGCATGAGTCTAAAGGATGAGACGTGATGATGGTCTCACCGGAATACTTTTATTACGCACCTCCGTGCACACACACCGTAGCATCACATGCAGTCACCAAACACGCAGAAAACCGAATGCCCCCTCTGCAGGCACAACATGTAAAGTGCACTTCCTCAGTATGGTGGCTCTGTTCGTACAAACATAATCATTTAGCAAATGATCTACATCCTTTCTCTTTAGCTTGTAGCCTTATACAAACAAAACATCGCTCCATTATCAAAGTGTAACATAAAATCACAACTTAGCCACTGGCTTTAAAATTTGTAATACCTTGAATAAATCTGAACTGTCAACACACTTCCAAAAACATAACATAACTTGTGTATTAAATGCATCAGAACAATCACACACACTTCCACTTCACATGTTTGTTTGTTTTTTTTTTCTTCTTTTTTCAAACATGTCACAGCAGGTATTTTGGATTTGGTCTTGAAATACGACCTGAACGTGCTACATATGGCGAACTCACGCTGCCTTGAAAAACAGCCTGTGCGCGTGTAGGTCTTGCAGGAGATGTATCATGTGGCCTCGACACATGATACATGATCGGGGGAACACTGTCAGGTGAAGGGGGAGCATTGCTCAACTGAAAACGGGCAGTGTTCTGCGTCTCAAAGGTGTCATCCTGGGGTCGTGGAGGTGGAGGCTCTGCAACAGGAAGGATGTGGCGACGATTTCTCCTGTATTTTGCTCCGTTGGACTCAACGATGTAAGAACGGGGCTCTTTGCAGGTCTCCTTTACGGTCCCTAGATGATCATAACCTTTTGGGGTCTGCATTCTGACAACCTGACCTGGAGACAAAGGCGTAAGGGGTCGGCTTGAAATGTCACAATAGCGCTTTAAAACGGTGTCTCCTATTGTGTAGCTGGGCGGCGATCTGCATAGCTGGCTTTGAGCTGGGCTCCAACAGCTTGGTGCTCACCGGAATGGCTGCACGAATCTGTCGTGACATCAGGCGTTCAGCTGGCGAGCCAAGTGTTTGGTCACGGGAGATGTTTCTGAGGTCAAGAAGATTCAGAAACACGTCTGATCCATCTCTGTGAGATCGCTCCATCAGTTGTTTAGCACTCCGCACCGCTCTCTCGGTGAGTCCATTTGATTGTGGAAACTCTGGGCTGCTTGTGGTGTGTTTAAAGTCCCACTGTTTTGCAAAGTCTTTGAATTGTTGACTGGTGTATTGTCTAGCATTATCAGAGAGCAGAATGTGGGGTGTACCGTGTACTGAGAAATGTCTCTTTAATTTTGTGATCACGGCCGCTGATGTTATGTCACGAAGAAGATCGATTTCAAACCATCCTGAGTAAGAATCAACCAGTACTTGGTAGTGTTTCCCATGCCAATCAAAAATGTCCGCTGCAACTGTCGACCAGGGGAGATCAGGAACGGGGTGGAGCTTGAGAGGTTCCTTTTGTTGATGGGGTTTGGTGCTGTTGCAAACAGAGCAGGAAGACAGCTTTTCAGTGATATGTTTTGACATACCTGGCCACAATATGATGCTCCTGGCTCGGCGTTTGGTTGCATCCGCACCAGGGTGGCCTTTGTGTACAATGTCTATGTACGCGTTTTGCAAGGACTGAGGAATAACAGTTTTGGGTCCCTTCATGATGATGCCGTCATCCACAGTCAGTTCATCCCTGTAGGGGAAAAAGGGGCGAATGGCAGGCTGGAGCTGGTTTTCTCTGGATGGCCATCCTCTCTGAATGACTGTAGTGAGCTTCTTTAGCATTGCATCCTCTCCTGTGTGTTTTCTGAGTTCCTCGAGGCGCGCTGTTGAGATGACACTAACAGACATAACTTAAAAGGAATCATTTTCAGCTGTACTCACTGGAACGTTGGTAGTTGGAGCTCTTGAAAGTGTGTCTGCCACATACATGAGTTTACCTTTCTTGTAGACTAAGGTAATGTCGTAGCTTTGTAGTCTCAACATCATTCTCTGGAGACGAGCTGGTGCAGTATGGATGGATTTCTTTAAAATCGTCACCAGGGGCTGGTGGTCGGTCTCTACCACAATGGGTTTACCATACACATAGTCCTTGAATTTTGAACAGGCAAAAACAACAGCCAACAATTCCTTTTCGATCTGTGCGTATCGAGTTTCTGTGTCTGTGAGGGTGCGTGAAGCAAAAGCCACAGGTTTACCGTTTTGCAGGCAGGCAGCTCCAAGTCCAAAACATGAGGCATCGCACGTGAGTGTGACGGGTTGTTTAACATCGTAATATGACAGTACTGGTGGGCTTGATAGGCAAGCTTTGAGATGGTCAAAAGCCTCCTGATGCTGCTGAAACCAGCACCAAGCGGTGTCTTTGTGAGTAAGCTTCCTCAACGGGGCTGCGATGTCACTAAAGTTTGGGATGAACTTTCCAAGGTAGTTAGCCATACCTAAAAAACGTTGTAATGAAGTAACATCACTCGGGACTGGCATGTCTCTGATCGCAGCGGTCTTTGCTGGGTCGGCTTTAAGGCCATCACTTGTGAAAATATGACCCACATAACCTACATGATCCAGGCGAAACTTGCACTTTGCTGGATTCAGTTTGAGGTTAATCTCCTTTGCACGATCAAGCACTTTCCTTAGGTTAGCATCATGCTCAGCAACATCCCGACCTCCGATGATGATGTCATCGACAATCACTGAGCATGCATAGCCAGAAAATAGCTGCTCCATAGAACGCTGAAACACTTCGCTGGCAGAGTTTATGCCAAAGGGCATGCGTAGAAATCTATAGCGTCCAAAGGGTGTGCTGAATGTTGTTAGCATTGAAGATTTCTTATCGAGCTGTATTTGCCAGAAAGAATTTTTAGCGTCTAAGACTGAAAACACAGTCGCACCAGCCATCTGTGCTGAGACTTCCTCAACACTACGCATGGGATAGTGGGGTCTTTTTAGAGCTGTATTAAGGTCTTTTGGGTTGATGCACAATCTGATCTGTTCTTTGTCTTTCTTATGTGCTACTACCATTGATGAAACCCAATCAGTGGGCTCTGTGACAGGTGTTATTACATCTATGATTTGCATACGATCTAGTTCAGCTTTAACTCTCTCTTGCATCGCGACTGGAATGCGGTGAGCAGGGCGGACCACAGGCTGAATGCTGGGATCCACTGTCATAGAGTACGTGATAGGCAGCTCTCCAAGTTCATCATTGAATAAATCACTGTGCTGTGTTTTGATCTGCCTTGTAAAATCTGTGTTAGTGTCCATAGTGAGCTGGTGAACAGCATGCTCATTGTCACAATTCCCATGTCAACACAAGCACGAAATCCAAGTAGAGGCTGTACTTCTCTGTCTACAATGAAGAATAGTAAAGCATGGCACTGTCCCTTTAAACTGCAGGATAATGTAACAAGGCCCTTAGTTTCAATCTTACTGCCACCATAAGCAACAAGGTTTGTGGCGTTTTCATTAACTACAGGTTGCTTCAGCTTTAAAACTTTGTTATATGTCTTTTGAGACATCACATTGCATTTAGCACCTGTGTCAACTTTCATTTCAATGGGCTTGTTGTTGATGTGCACTGTTACAAATCCTTCATCTTTTTTATCATTTTGAGGATTTATGACATTGATGTTCTTATCGACGTCAACACCATCCACATAAAAATAATCTTCACTGAGTGTGGCAGGCTCCTCTATTGCTACGTCATGCACTGAGTGTCTAAGAGTCCTTTTACTGAAACTGGGCCGGCTGCGTGGTGTGGACTTACAGCATTTTTTGAAATGGTTAAACTTTTTACAGTTGTGACACTGTTGTTTAAAAGCTGGACACTTTTCCCGCTTAGCTGCATGGCTGCCCCCACAGTTATTACAGTTTGATATAGTCCTGTGCAGTGACAGCTGTTGTAGCTTAGGCTGCTGCTTTCTGTGTGAAAATGGCTTTATGCTGTCAACACTGGTAGCTTTTATACCGAGTGTCTTGCTGCTTTCCTCTGTCATTTCGTGAATACGACAGATGGAAATAGCTTTATTTAAGCTCAAGTCACTGTCTCTCAAAAGCGTCTTCCTCAGAGAATCATTGGTGATGCCACAGACTATTCAGTCACAGATTAGCTCATCAGCTAAAATTGGCTTTAATTCTCAGATCACTGAAAAACGACTCGATGCTCTCACCTACATACAAAATACACGTAATAGCCTACGTGTGTCAAAATCATTCCCTAAATATTCATAAAGAATTTATAAATTGTGCTAAATATTTTTCATAGACTACATTTAAACACCTACATTCTCACCAATAGGGGGAGCTGCAGCACCACCATCACCCCTACTTCCTGTGGCCCTGCTGAATATTCAGTTACTGTTGATCAACCTGATTTATGACGGTATTAATGTTTGTAAACACAGACAGATTAGATGTGATCAATACGTTAGATCACATGATCACATGAGTTCTGATTGGATTTCAGCCTAGGTGACCAAATAGTGTTTATATACATATATATAATAGTGTATAGTTAAGATCAGAGGAGGTGGAACCAATCAGTGAGGATGAAGAGAGGAACACTTTGAAGGAGATGAAGAAGGTGAAGCTGTTGAAGACAAACCAGTAGAAACATGGAGAGCTTGATGGAGATGGCATCAGGTTTCTGAGCAGCACTTTGGACTCTTTAGGTGTGTAAATCACTGCCTGTGTTTGCTCCTGCAGGGCGGACCATGGAGGAGAGCAGAGGATCAAAGCTGGTGTGAGGAAGTGTAAGTGTGTGTGTGTGTTCATTCAAAGTGTCCTCATGAAGCTCTGAGTGAATGAACATGTCAGTGATACAGAGACAATGAAGCATCACATGATCAACTGTTGTTTCTTTGTGTCTCATCAGATTTCTGTCACATTCACCTCGACACAAACTCCATCAACAGAAACCTCAGACTGTCTGACAACAACAGGACGATGACACGTGTGGAGGAGGAGGAGCTTTATCCTGATCATCAGGACAGATTTGATTACTATCAGGTTCTGTGTAGTACTGGTCTGACTGGTCGCTGTTACTGGGAGGTGGAGAGGAATGGATATGTTTCTATAGCAGTGAGTTACAGAGGAATCAGTAGGAAAGGAAACAGTAATGATTGTTTGTTTGGATTTAATAATCAGTCCTGGAGTCTGAGCTGTTTCAGAGGTTTTTACTCCTTCAGACACAATAACATAGTCACACGTACCTCCTGTCCCTGTGGTTCCTCTGGTAGAGTAGGAGTGTATGTGGACTGTCCTGATGGACGTCTGTCCTTCTATGAAGTCTCCTCTGACTCTATGACACTCATCCACACCGTCTGTACCTCCTTCACTGACACTCTGTATCCTGGGTTTGGGATTGGGTCCATTGGTTCCTCAGTGTCTCTGAGTCCTCTGTGAGACAGACAGACAGACAGACAGACAGACAGACACAGATAGACAAACAGACAGAGAGACAATCACACAGACAGACAGACACACACAGCTACACAGACAGACAGACACATAGACTGTCAGACACAGAGACGGACAGACACTGAGACAGACAGACAGACACAGCTACACAGACAGACAGACAACACAAACAGACAGTCAGACACATAGACTAACAGACACAGAGACAGACAGACAGAAGACAGACAGACAGACAGACAGACAGACACAGCTACAACGACAGACAGTCAGACACACCGACAGACACACAGACAGACAGACAGACAGACAGACAGACAGACACACAGACACACAGACAGACAGACAGACAGACAGACAGACAAACAGACACACCGACAGACACAGCCACACAGACATACAGACAGACACTTAAACAAACAAACACACAGACAGACACATGGACAGACAGACAGACAAACACACAGAGAAAGACAGACATTCAAACACAGCTACACAGACAGACAGACACACCGAAAGACAGACAAACAGACAGACAGACACAGCCACACAGACAGAGAGACAGACAGACAGACAGACAGCTACACAGACAGACACGCAGACAGACAAACAGTCAGACACATAGACTGACAGACACAGAGACACACAGGCAGACAGACAGAAGACAGACAGACACAGCGACACACACAGACAGACAGACAAACACACAGACGGACAGACATACACTTAGACAGACAAACAGACACACACACACACACAGAGACAAACACAGACAGACACACACACTGACAGACAGACAGACAGCCACACAGACAGACAGACAGACAGCTACACAGACAGAAACGCAGACAAACAGACACACAAACAACACATACAACATAGACTGACAGACACAGAGACAGACAGGCAGACAGAAAGACACAGCTACAAAGAAAGACAGACAGACAGGCAGACAGACAGACACACAGAGACAGACAGACACTTAGACAAACAAACAGACACACAGACAGACACGCAAACAGATAAACAGGCAGACAGACAGACACACACTCACACACACACACAGAGACACTGACAGACAGACACTCACACATACTGACAGACACAGCCACACAGACAGAAAGACAGACAGACAGACAGGCAGGCTGACACACAGACAGACAGACAGACAGACAGACAGGCTGACAGACAGACAAACACAGACAGACAGGCAGGCAGACAGACACTGACAGACAGACACACAGACACAGAGACACAGCTACACAGACTGTCTGTCAGTGTCTGTCCATCTGTCTGTGTAGCTGTGTGTGTGTCTGTCTGTCAGTGTCTGTCCGTCTGACACACACACACAGAGACAGACAGACAGACAAACACAGACAGACACACACAGCTACACAGACAGACAGCCACACAGACATAAAGACAGACAGACAAACAGAAGACAGACATACACAGCTACAAAGACAGACAAACAGACAAACAGACAGACAGACAGACAGACAGACAGACAGACAGACAGGCACTTAGACAAACAAACACACAGACAGACAAAAAGGCAGACACACACACACACAGACACCGACAGACAGACACACACAGCTACACAAACAGACAGACAGACACACACACACACACACACACACACACACACACACACACACACACACACACACACACACACACACACACACACTGACAGACAGACACTCACAGCTACACAGACACACACACACACACACACACACACACACACACACACACACACACACACACACACACACACACACACACACACAGAAATACAGACAGACAGACTAAATGGCCGACTTCCTGTTTGGTTTTGAGCGGGGTCACAATGTAACTTTTTGCTCATCTTGGGGTCAATAATACATGAAAATTTGATGTGAATCAACTGAAAAATAGCCAAGATACAGCATTTAGAATGTGAAGGAATTTCCAGGGACATTATAGGCCCCTCCCACTGATCACAGCCTGTTTTTTCTTCATCACCCATCTTATAAGATTCATCCAACACTATTTTGAAGTCAACCTGATATATTGTCTTTCTGCTAGAGCTGTTAGCGTCAGACGCTACTAAAAGTGGAACCATCTGAGAACACAAAGCATGAGGTCACATCTGTCTCATGTTCTTCTTCTCCACTAAAGTGAAACTAGTCCTAATTCACATGTTTTATTATGAATGATGATTAATGTGTACAAAATAAAGCAGATGATGTTAGTCCATCACCTGAGGATTATAGAGGGGATACATTTTCTATCAGGCACAGTGAGACAGGCTGAAATCATTTGTATCTCCTGATAACATGTTCTGGTCCACAGTCCTGTATCACTATGTGTCTGTGTTGAGAATGTCTGAATAAATGCTATGAAGTTATGATGATCAACAGAGGCTGAATAAAAAAATACACCAATATCTAAAGGTCAGATCTCCTGTGTAAAGGAAAGTGAGTTACATCAACAACTACTGTTGGCAGTGCTGCAGTAAGTTCATCAGAACATCATTGAGTGAAAAAGGTGGATCTGAGTCTGACAGTGTGTTCAAATGTTCACAGTGGTGTTGATTTTACTGTATCACAAGTTGGACACATTGATCTAAAGACTGAATTACAGCGTGTTTGACTCTAGAACCCAGAGAGTATTTAGCTAACGTTTAGTTAGCAGGCTGGTCACCTAGCAACATTACACTATCATAGAAAAAGGAGAATATATGACATTGTCAAGCAGAGCTATGAATACTATTAACTTTAACAACACGTAATGTACAGAATATATTATTATTATTATTATTATTATTATTATTATTATTATTATTATTATTATTATTATTATTATCATCAAATTATATATCATTTAGGGCTCTATTGTGTCTGCTTTATTTGATTTATAAGGTATATATGAATTGTTTAATGTGTATTAGGTTCAATATTGAAAATATAATTATTTTTATTTGTTAACGATTTAGATTTAGTGTATTTAGCTCAAACTGTCTTTTTAATGTTAATCTTACTGTCTGGATTATATCTGTTTTATCTCTGTTTACGTACATGGTTTTGTTGTTAGATTTAGATTAAATTGAAATTAGATGTTCTGAAAATAACATTTAATTATCATATGTTAAAAAAGAAACCATAAATAATTATCCATCTTTAACAATCAAAGCATGATCGTAACAATCCACATTTAGTTTTAATAATAAGCTAAACTGATTTCTAAAAACAGAATTATAGCTCCGCCCCACTCCGCTCCCACAGCAGGGGATACATATTCTGTTGGGGGTCACTACTTTGGTACGACAAAGTCCAAAATGCTTGACCCTCACGTGATTCATGTAAACTCAGTTTGTTCCAGAAGTTAGTGGCGGGCAATTTGAATCCATTGACATAACTGGGATTTTTGGTAATTTCTCGTCAATAACTGCATTGATTGACAATATTTATACAGTACACCATCATATGTATGTGTATATACAATATATGTTTATGTAGTTCCATATAGTTTTTTTTCCTGAATGTAAATTTGTATTAATGAGAAAAATGTTCAAAAAATATGTTCATATGTATTGTATACAGTATGTATTGCTTTGAATTTTTTTTAATTTTCATTAAAAAATGGGTCATTTAAACCACATCCAAACAAACACATTGAAAACATATTTATTATGTTCATATATATACCTCACCATGCAGCATCATTGGTCCTCACCGTGCAGCATCATTGGTCCTCACCGTGCAGCATCATTGGTCCTCACCGTGCAGCATCATTGGTCCTCACCGTGCAGCATCATTAGTCCTCACCGTGCAGCATCATTGGTCCTCACCATGCAGAATCATTGGTCCTCACCATGCAGCATCATTGGTCCTCACAGTGCAGCATCACAGCAGTAGTAGTGTGAAATTATTACATAGAATAGGTGTGATTACTAATATAATTCATATAAAATTTTCAGTATGATATCTAATGTAATATCACAGTATAATACACATTTGAAACACACCTTGTCATGTTTTCATGACTCATCATGATCTGTTGATGCTCCATCATATGAAACCAGTCCTGTGTAGGAAGGAGAGATGAGTTATTATTAATGGGTCATATAACTAAGAATATTAATTATGATTATTAATATTACTTCAAATTTGCGGGGTGCCACTCCTTTTAACAGGAGAAATATGTCTAAGTTTTTAGACTAAACTCATCAGTGTGAAACCAGGGAAAAGTGAATTCTACCAGCCATCTACACCATAACCACAGCTTTAATGAATCAGAGGAATCAAATATTACGTTCAACCTTTTATTCAAAAGTCAACAATTAGCACAGTCAAAATATCAATTGAAATGGAATAATTAAATCATAATAAAATGCATTTCTAGGCTAATAAAAGTGAGGATTATACGTAATAAAGTAAAATCACTAATCTAGAAGGATGCTAATCTACTAAATATTGAATAAAAATGCAGGATACATATTCAGTAATAAGATCATAAAATCAAAGAATAAAATAAAGAGAGCTCATAACAAAGAGAGGAGGACGGACAAAGGGGAGACGAACAAACATGAATGAGATGTACTGTGTGTGTAGCATGTTGTTAATGCGTGTAAGTTTGTAGTTATGGAAATATGTATGTGATCTATTGTAGATGAAGTTGCTGATGAAAGTTCATTCTTGTACCTTGGAGGTGAGGTCAGGCTGGACCTGGAGACATTCTGGGTTTGCAGGAACAACGTCTGTTTAGCAGTAGAGCTGCGCTGGCGTGCTGTCGTTGGGTTCTGTTTCGTTAAACAGCAGTGATTCCATTGGCCGATCCACATCCCCTTCTGGGATGATCGCAGCCGGTTTCAGACTAAGAGGGACCACGGTTTGGTCCACGAGTCAGATGTTGGAAGGTCCGCTTTCAGGCACGGTCCTTTGCGTCTTAGGCTTTCACTGCGAGCAAGGTTCTTAAAAAGTCTAACTGATGCAACTACAAATAAATGACAAATGAAATGAAAGACTGGAAACAGGAGGGACACGTGTGAGCATGAACGCCCGCGTCCAAAACTGTAGTTTCTGGTCGCGCGTCTTTTTTTAAAGGGCGTTTGGCGACGCCTTTTGGAGGAGGCGTCTTCGTTGATTATTCTGTGATCATGTCGGTGATTGGTCACTGTCACTGCTTTCAGCTTGTGGGTGTGTCTTGGGTGTGTGTGAGTGTGAGACAGAGACAGACGACAAGGGATGATTCTAAACATAAAAGAATGCCTAATAATTAAATCCACATATTTCAAAACATCTTTTCAACATCATATCCTGAAATATCATGTATTATGAAAGAGTTTGATACCAAACACGACTAGGAAATAGCCTCGAATCACTTAGGAAACTAATTAATGCATTTTACCTGTAATTACTCATAACATAAATGTCAAAAATCATGTTATGCCTCCTCTTAACTATATGATCGCAGTAAATACCTCAAACTAACTTTTGTGATGTTTTCTGGTATTTTTAAGCACTTTTAAATGATAAACACTTTAAAATAGCATTCTGTTGGTTATTGCATTACATGAAACGAGTGTGATCGAACAGACAATATTTGCAATTTCAATTTCTGTAGAAATCATTCCAAAAATGTTTTCATTTGTAATTTTTCAGTCAAACACATGTTCGTGATTCTCCTTTCTAACTTTTCAAACATAATACAATTCCTTTGTTCTTTCTTCTTCACTAGGAGATCTCTCAGCTAGGTGCCTGGACAGTGTTCTCCTGTGACTTCTCACCACAGGGGGTCAGAGGGCATTGGGACCGTTCTTTGACTTTACAGCATCCCACAGTATCTGTTAAAAAAAAGGGGAGAAGAGGGATTTTCTTCTTTCGATCGTATATGCTGCAGGGAGGTGATAAAAGGGGGAAACTGTCCCTGGATTCTCCGATCCTTTTGTTTGGCCGGAAGGGGAGTCGTAAAAAGAAGGGTTCATACTACGTACTTCAAATAGTTGGATCAGTCTTTGCGGCTCCGGTATTGAGTTCAAAGACCACATAGTGGGGTTAGTTCTGCATCTCAGAGTTACGGGGGCAGTTGTGTTTACACAGTTCGTGATAACACAAAAACAGACTCTTTGGTTAATTCCTGCTAGCAAAGGGGGAGGCTTTACGCTTGAGGTGCTTTTGTTTCCTACATAATCCCCCTGTTGATAAGGTTTCAATGCTTTGAAGCTCTTATCAAAAAGTTTTTTTCAGGAAACAAAAGAGGGAACAAACCTTCAAGTTGAAGAAAACTGAAAACAGGTAAAGGTGTGTTGAGGTCCTCACACATCCTGACGAAAGTTCAGGAGTGACAAAAGTCCAACGTCCTTGTTGGAACTTGGAGGTGTTTCCCCCTGTAGGGTAGGGAAATCACTCTCACCTTGACGTGGAGATGAGCAGCATTGCCAGGAGGTCAATACTGGAGGCAAAGCTGGGCGGTTGAAGCTAGAGCCCTTGGTGGTTGAGGCTGGAACCCCGGAGGTTGAAGAATGGAGCCCCTGGAGGTTGAAGACTGGAGCCCCTGGAGGTTGAAGCCTGGAGCCCCCGGAGGTTGAAGCCTGGAGACCCTGGAGGTTGAAGCCTGGAGCCCCTGGAGGTTGAGGCCTGGAGCCCCTGGAGGTTGAGGCCTGGAGCCCCTGGAGGTTGGCGTTGGGGCATTGCCTGGTGTTAATGCCCGTGGACCATGGAGGTAGGAGTTGGCCGACCATGGAGTCGATTTTGAGGTGCCACTTGGCAGTGGGCACCAGTAGGCCAGGGAGGGGACTAGGTGTGTGTACTATATGTTGCTATGGGTCCCTCAACAATGCTCGGTGCGAACATGTAATTTGGGATCAGCAGGATGGGGTAACATAAAAGTGTACACATAAACATAAAAGACAGCGTGGTATCAGTCAGTTACTCTTGGTGCATATCAATAAGACAAAGACAAAGCATGCAGGGTATAAAAAGAATCACATCTAAACACACAAAAGAAATCCCTAAGGGATCTTAAGCTAAATAAGAGAAAAGGAAGAAAAGCTTTCTTTTGCTCTAGCTAAATTTGGCCTGTGCCTATATAATGAGACGAGTAGGTGGTCTCAGTAGCAGGGTGTTAGATATGCTAATGTTTGGGGCCTGATCAATGGGATGGCTGATTGGAAGTTTACGGATCAACCAGCACGGTTAAGTCCTGACCCTCAGATGTGTCCTTGGTGGGACTCTTGAATCTGTTTTGTTTGCGTTTAAATAGGCGATCGGAGCAACGATTTATTTGGTCTTGTAAATTTTTGCTGCGTCTAAAGGACAAGATGGCAACGCCAAAGAAAACTATGTAACTGAGAATAATTACCATAGCTAGGGAGGTGTCTGGGGTAGACCAGGTGTACATTAGAGGTTGGTTAGGAGTTTTTGTAGTAGATTTTAGTTCCTTAAGGACATTATCGAGAGGAGTGATGTCGATAATTTTAGTCCCTTCATATTGGATCTGGGTTAAAGTTTGTGGGCTGATTTCTAGAGATAGGTCTTTAAAGAAATCCGGCATTTCGATGTCTGTTTGATATTGCTCGGGAGGTAAATGGAACAAGGCGAGGTCGTCAATGTGTAGGATGGCATTCTCAGGTACCGTAATCCACATGACTTGGTTGATGAGGGGTACGCGAGTGTTTGTGTCATGCTGGTCGTAAGACAGAGTAGCAAATTTGGCAGGACTATGAACCAACCAGCAATGGCCCACTATTTCAGCTTAGGTTGTGGTTACTTGAGTTCGGGTGGTTATTGCTGCAGAACATTGGTTATCGGGGTTCATGGGTTGGAGACCACAGATACCGTTAGTGTTGTCCCGAATGAAAGGTTTACTTGGACAGAGATAGTGGATGTCTTTGGTGCGAGTACACATGCGTAAATTAGGAGCTAAGTATAGGTCCTGATTGTCGTCATGATACGCAATGATCGAAGGCGTTTCAACCTGCACGTGAGTGTCTTCGTTCCAAGTTCCTACGTTAACGACGTCTTTGAGGCGGTAGACGTTATCGGATGCGACAACGGGTAGGCTAATTAGGAAAGCTATCTCTCGGCTTTCAGGGTTTACGTGTAAGGGGATGGCGCTGCCCAGGGTGTAGGCTAGGTGTGCCTGTATTGGAGTGACTCGATCCCTGGTAGCGGTTGTTAGGATGTTTTGTACTAGCGATAATGGTACAAGATATGGGGGAATTCTACCGAGAGCTAGGCTCTCGACTGAGTTGGTAACTTCTCGTAATAGGTCTTCCGTTAGTTGCGTGATAATTTGGTCGAGAAAGTAATCTACTTGCATTATGCTAACTGTAAGATATGCTATAGTGTGTGTGTTTTTTTTACTACTTTATTAGTTATAATTGAATGATTAAACGACAGTTAGAATATGAAATTATCCATGATCAATTGTGTGTGTGTTTGCAAAACATATCTACTGTCCTCCACAGCTGGTTTAAACTAGTTTGGGCCAGTGTGGGTGTACGTGACCTACTGCAGGTGCACATGAGCTGTGTTATGAAAAGAGTCTTTGTGTGTTTCCAAATCTGTTATCAAAAGTGCACCCAGAGCGTTGTTGCACAGCCCATCTGGGTGCGGTCTATGTTTTTCTATAATAAATACTCCGTTCTGGGGCATCACCTCAGAGCAACTCAACTTATATCGGACTTCTGTGTCTTTTTGTTGGGTTCTTCTCCGAACTGCAGTTTGTACCTCTCTGCCTCTGGTTACCTGTAGAGTCAGATAGTGCTTTTCTCCCTGAGTTGTGATTAAGCAACGGTCTTAACGTATTTAGACCTAACATTCACTGGTGCCGAAACCCGGGACCTTATATCTTTTCTTCTGGATCGACGCAGGTGCAACAGGACCATTAGTAAAACTGCCGGCACCCCCTCCTTTGCAGGGGTGGTCACAGCGTGCTCCGGCGCCGACCCTGGGGACGAGTGACGGGTCCCACGAACCAGGGAGAGCACTGACAAGGTGAGAAGCAGTTTTCTTTTCACCATAGTACCCGTGAAGTACAACGGGGAGTGTAGACCGTGGTGGGTGACGTAATACTCACACGGCGTGGTAAAGGGACAGAGAGCAGACGGGAGTTGTTGTGTGGTGTTTCTTTGTGGTGACGGTGTCTGTAAATCCTGTGCTGAGAACATGGGTAACGCGCAGCGTAAAGCATTGATGGAAAGTAATGATGTGAAGTACATGCAGAGAAAGTATCCCGGTAGTTGTTGCTATCTGGAAGATTGGTACAAGAATTGTGGGTTTGCAGGGAAGTTGTCAGATGAAGATGGAATAGAGAAAGTGTCTATCTGGTGTGAGGGAAAGAGAGTGAAGGCATTAAAAAAGTTACGTTCTAAACAGGCTGAGTTAATAGCAGACCACTTAAGAGTAGTGTGGATCTGGAAAGGTGCTATGAGTATCAGGAAAAAACAGGTAGAGAAAGGTGAAGAGAGAAGGAAACAGAAAGTGTTAGCAGCAGCTAAAATACAGCCTTGTGATGAGACCGTTTGTGCACCGCGCAGAGTTGAGGAGGCAGATCAGCAACAGGTTGGGGCTGCAGGAGGATTAGAGGAGGGAGGAGCAGTTGTAGGGCAAGAAATACAGGGACCTGTGACTAGGGCTAAACAAAAGTCAAAACAGGTGAAAGAAAGTGTTAACAGTGAGGAGGATGGGCCATATCATGTAACTCAGACGGGAGCAGAGAAAAATCTATATCCGATTTTGCCTATGATTGAGGTGGCTAATCCCCGTGGTGGAGAGGCCCTTGACCCAGTTGATCCAAACCGAGGTGTTCATCCTCAGCAGTTGTTGTTGTTCCGCCCATGGACGGAGCAGGAGGCTTTAGATGCCTGTAAGGGCGTATGTGATGTTGAAAAAGATCCAACTGCTTATGCTGAACAAGTACGTGGGTTGATTGAGACATGGCATTTAAATGGACTGGAGGTGGAAAAGGTTCTAAAACTAACACTTAGACACCGATATCCAGTAGTGGTGGGCGGTTTCACGGGGAGACAAGTTAACCGTCAGCCCCTAGCACATGATTCTAATGAGCTGCGACAGCAGGTTGACGCACTGATGCAAAGAGTGAGAGCTACTTACACTAAACCCCCAAGCCACGAAGAAATAAGTGCGTGTCGTCAGAAACCAAACGAGACGCCAATGGAATACCGTGCCCGCTTAGAAACGGTTTTTAGGACTAATAGTGGGCTTCCCCATTCTCCACTGGCGGATAATCCATACCAAATACAGCTAAAAATGTGGTTAATCAGTGGTTTGTTGCCAAACGTGTCAGATTTCATAAAAAGAAACTGCGTCACACACCGCACCCTCACTGTTCCAGAGCTAATAGAATGGGCCGAACATGCTTATGAAGTCACTGAAAGAAAGAAAGCAAAAACTGAGTCAACCAATGTTAATGTATTGGCTGAGGCCATGGCTGCAGCTCTAGTGAGCCAACGCCCAGGGTTTAAAAGACAGGGGAAAAAGCCATACCGCACCAGAACGCCTGATGAGGAAAAACAAGCTAAAATAGATCGAGAAAAAAGACAATGTTTCATTTGTCATGAGGGAGGACATATGGCAAGAGATTGCCCAAAAAGAAAGCAAAAAACAGACCATATGCCGTTTAGGCAAAATCCTCAGCAATGACGCCAGGACTGGCCGGAGGAAAATGTAATCAGTGACTCCGGAACAGATGATGAAACCCCAGAGTGTGACATAGCCTTTTTAGGGCAAGATGAGGATGTTGACCAATATGACGATGATTTACCTGCAGAATATGACCATCCCCCACCTTTGAATCCAGACCATTTTGTTGATTTCTCCATTTATGCAGCTGTAACATTAACACATGACAAGTACCCAAAACGTACACTGTTGGTGGGACCAAAACAAACACCAGTCACCTTTTTGTGTGACACAGGGGCTGATGCTTCGGTCCTCCGTGATCAGGTGGAGGGCGTGGTCACTTCCAAAAAGATTATTGGCATAGTGGGAGTAGGTGGGAAGCCTCAATATGCATGTTGGTCTGAGGAGGTCATTGTACAAGATGAAGATGGTTCGTATCACACACACCCATTTATTTTGACAACTGATTGTCCCTTCAATTTAATGGGAAGAGACCTCCTCAGTAAATTACAGATCAGTTTAGTGCCAACTGCTAATGGAATAGTGCCAAAGAAACTTTTATCAGATGCTAAAGAATCACTTATGGTGTTGCAAAGCCCAGTCATTCCAAATAAATTCTATACATTGGATCCAGTGTCAACAGGCCCTCGGTCAGTGGTTGGGTCTATGGAAGAACTGCGGGCTAAAATAGCTAAAACATTTGTAGTCCCTACAGATGCACAGACACAGTGGCCACCACATGTTACAATGATTTATGTCAGACCGGACGGTCCACTGCCAGGTCAACCAGACTGGCTACGGAGACCAGATTTATCCCCTGAAGGCAGAGCAACTGCTAAAGCCTGGGAGGAAAAGTTTTTGCGATTGCCACCACAGAAAATAACATTGACAGACGTTTGTTGGTCTCCAGATGGATGGATTATAATCAGAGTGACGTTGCCCCCAGAGTTGGCACCAATAAACCCCCCACGGTTTCCACACATTTGTTTACAAAAACCTGCACATAAACAGTGGAAAGATGCAAATGATCTGTTGGCTGCACTTCCTGTCAAGAGTGACCTTTGGAGGAAAGAGAGAGACAATGTGTTCACATACAAAGGCTCCTTTTGTGGCTTTGTGAAAAAACAAATGTTGAACTGGTGTACTTTGGCGCCCCCTGCTGTGCATTTGGATGCATGACTTTCTGTGTGCACTCTGACTTCAAATGACTTTCCAACAGTACCATCATGTCTGTGGGCTACATCAAAAACAGATGTTGGACTTATGACAACCGCAACATCTGTAACCATAGATCCAGCCACATCCCACAGGCCTCGAATTAGACAATATCCACTCAAATCAGATGCAAAAGAAGGAATAAAGCCTGTTATTAATGATTTACTCACTGCAGGTGTGTTGCAGGAACATGACGCAGCTGACTGCAACACCCCCATCTTCCCTGTAAAAAAGCCACAAGGTGGCTGGAGGATGGTGCATGATTTAAGAGCAGTAAATCAGGCTGTTAAATCACGAGCTCCAAATGTACCAGACCCACACACATTGTTAAATGAATTACAACCCCATCAAAAATGGTTCACTGTAATTGATTTAAGTAATGCATTTTTCTCCATCCCTCTTCATAGTACAGCGCAGGGGTGGTTTGGATTCACATTTGAGAACAAAAAATACTCTTACACTCGCCTTCCACAAGGGTTTTGTGACAGTCCTACGATCTTTTCAGCGGAGATTAACAGATGCATCAGCCACCACACGTGGCCAGAGACCACACAGATAATTGTTTATGTTGATGATATTTTATTGGCAAGTCCCACCAAAGCGGAAAATGAAACAGAGGCAATCAGGCTGTTTACACATTTGGCAAAAACAGGAAATAAGGCCTCATTAGAAAAACTCCAATTTACACAGGAAAAAGTAACATTCCTTGGACATAACATTTCAGCTGAAGGGAAAGAACTTACCACATCGCGTAGGGAAGCAGTACAAATGGCACCAAAACCACTCACCGTCAGACAAATGATGGCCTTTTTAGGCCTGGCAAATTATTGCAGGTCGTGGATCGTTGATTATGCCATCATAACTGCCCCATTACAGAACCTAATGTTAGACACACATCAAATTTTAAGCGCACCTTTGCAGTGGACACCTGAAGCGGAAGAAGCATTTACAAAAGTGAAACAAATCATAACAGGAACAGGGGTGATGGCGCTGCCAGATTACAACAAGCCATTTACACAGTCTGTTGACTGTAAGGACGGTTACATGACATCAGTACTACTACAGCAATATGGTGAGAAGCAACGACCAATAGCCTATTACTCTAAACGATTAGATGATGTGGCTAGGGTGCTTCCCCATTGCGTTCAGGCGGTTTGCGCCGCAGCCATGGCTGTGCACGCGTCTGCTGAAGTAGTGTTGTTCCATCCTTTGACACTGTTAGTCAGCCATGCAGTTGACATCCTGTTAACACAAACAAAAATGTCATTCTTATCGCCTGCCAGGTTTTTACACCTTACCAACACCTTGTTGACACCAGCCAACCTCACTCTAAAGCGCTGTGCTGCTTTTAACCCAGCTACATTGATACCAACAGCTGACGATGGGACACCGCATGACTGTGGACAGTTAGTGTCGGTGACATGCAAACCACGTCCAGATTTGACGGACATTCCATTGGAAGACGGAAATGTAGTTTTTGTAGATGGCTCCTCCTCCAAAGCACCTGATGGAACAAATCATACTGGTTATGCAGTAGTTACATGCGACACTGTGTTAAAATCAGGCAAATTGGCTGGAAATCAGTCTGCACAGGCAGCTGAAATTGTGGCTTTGACAGAGGCCTGTAAACTTTTCAAAGGCAAGAAAGTCACAATTTACACTGATAGCCAGTATGCTTTCTCCACAGTTCATGTGTTTGCTGCTCAGTGGGCTAGGAGAGGAATGAAGACATCTAGTGGTAGGCCCGTGCAACATGCCTCCCTGTTAAAAGACCTCCTTGCTTCAGTCCTCTTACCTACATCATTGGCGATATGTAAATGCAAGGCACATACTGGCGCCACTGATGCTGTTTCTCTGGGTAATGCGAAAGCTGATGTTGAAGCTAAAAAAGCTGCTTTTACTGAAGCACTTACTGTTCAGTTGTTGCCTGTTGATGTTGTACCACTTGGCTTGCCGGATGAAGTCCTGATTGATATGCATGCCAATGCTTCGGAAAATGAAAAAACAAAATGGGTTACTGAAGGTGCTGTTAAAAATGACTCTGGAGTATTTATGTTAAATGACAAGCCATGTTTGCCTAGAAGTTTGTTTGACGTCGTTGCTAGAATGAGCCATGGGTTGGCCCATGTCTCAACAGGAGGGATGGTAAATATAGTCAAACAGTCATTTCATATACCACTAGGACTCCAAACCCATTTTAAAAACTTTTGTCGTCAGTGTATCATCTGTTGCCGTCATAACCCTCAGGGTAATGTTAGGCCCCCTCGGGGTAAAACACCAGCTGGTACATATCCTTTTGAGGTCATTATGATGGATTTCATAACACTGCACACTATTCAGAGGTATACGTATTGTTTGGTTCTGGTGGACTCATTCTCAAAATGGGTCACCATAGTGCCCGCTAAAACAAATGATGCAATGACAGTGGCAAAGGCCCTTTTGACACGTATAATACCTCAACATGGCATCCCACGACAGATTTGGAGCGACAATGGACCCCATTTTGTTAACAGAGTAATACTCCTGCTGACAGAAGCCATGGGCATTGAATTAAAACATCACTGCTCCTACCACCCAGCCAGTGCTGGATTGGTAGAACGCAACAATGGTACCATTAAAAACAGATTAAAAAAGGCTGTAGAACAAACAAACAGGCCCTGGCCAGAGTGTGTTCACCTGGTAGAAATGTACATGCGCATGACACCAAACACACAGGGTTTGACCCCCTTTGAGGTTGTCACAGGGCGACCTTTTCACCTACCCCTCACCAGTTCTAAGTGGGTGCAGGATCAGGAGGGAGAGTTGGATCCAATAACAAAATGGATGGTTAAATTATTCACAGATGCTGACATTGTTAAAGCTAACACATTGCCTAGCCTCTCTTTACCTGTTTCAGATCCTCTTCGTCCTGGTGATTGGGTCCTCATCAAGGTGATTAAGAGGAAACACTGGTGTACTCCACGGTGGGACGGTCCTTACACAGTTCTGCTAACCACACCAACTGCATTTAAGATAGCTGAAAGGCAAACGTGGATACACCAGTCACACGGGAAAAAGGTACTGAAACCCACCACAGCAGGTGCTACACCCTAGTAAAACACAGAGATGGATCTGTTGTTCCTCCTCCTCCTCGTGGGATCCCAGGAAGTGCTAGCAGGGACTCTAAGCTCACCTTGGTATGATTACGCAGGTAGATGCCCCAGGGGCCTTAACCTCGTTATGTGCATACCACAAATACCGGACATTTTAAGTGACGTTACAATTCCACTAGAGGCCCTGGCTAATAAAGGCTACAAGCCATGGAAACATGGTAAGGACTATGCAAATTATGATTGGTACATGCAAGTCCGGAGAGCAGACCAAACATGGGCTGATCATGGTTGGTCTG
Source organism: Gouania willdenowi (assembly GCF_900634775.1). Taxonomy (NCBI): domain Eukaryota; kingdom Metazoa; phylum Chordata; class Actinopteri; order Blenniiformes; family Gobiesocidae; genus Gouania; species Gouania willdenowi. The sequence goes on along the minus strand of NC_041049.1, from coordinate 36,672,377 downwards.
AGGTACCCCTCCATACAAGCTACACCCCTATTACCTGGCCCATCACATCATCTACACGTACCGTTACAGCGGCATATCTGTCATTGCGAAAAACAATTGTCCAGAAACAAAACGTCCTACTCCTAACCGTTAACACCACCGCGGTACCTCCTTCTTGTTTACTTATGGGATTCGGCCCTGACGTACAAGGAGAAGATCCCATTTTTTGGACGGATATTTGTATTTACACCTCCGGCCACTCCCGTTGTAATTAAACCACGCATGGACATAGTGTTGTCTCCTGAGGCTAGACAGAATATACAAGTTATCAACGCTAAACCCATGCCAACAGAAGAACCTGACTCGTTACTCGCATTACTGTCTGAGCATAATAATCACGTCCATCATCGTTTGCGCGCAAATTCTTGGTACCGTATGGTAGAACTATCTGCACGAACAGTAACTAATGATAGTTGCTATGTCTGCTCACATCTGCCGCACGCTGTAACATCCCCGACTTTGTTGTCTGCGTCCCTGCCAGCCCCTGACTCAAATAACGTGCTAGATTGTTTACAAAATAAGTCCATGATCTCGTGCCCTCCTGTTCTACCAGTGCTAAAGACCCTCGAACCCCTAGGTCAGGCTGCTAAACACCTAAATACGAATGATGTCCCCTGTGGTAATTATACTCACTGCTATCCTTTATGCGTACGATTTATTGGTCCACCAACTAACACCAAAGGTCTACCATCAGTAGACATAAACCATTGTGCTACCGTTCAGAACGTCAGTACGGTTGTCCCAATGTTTGCTAGAGACGGTGTTTGGTTGAAGTGCGGTGACAAAGTTTATCCTTCCCCTCCAACTAATATGTCAGCCGTTTGTGTACCAGTAGCAGTCACAGATGGGTCTTTCATAGTTCATATGACAATGCCTAGTCGTTCTCGTCGTGAGATTATAACCTTCACCCCTCATGATCCAATATGGGGCTCAGATGTCCCTCACGAACATAGACATTGGTCAACTAGTCAAAAAGTCGTTCTTGCTCTTTTTCCTAACATAGGCGTGGGTAAGAATTCCCTTATGATAGAGACCCTCCAATACCGCCTTCACATGCTTCTTAATGTTACTTTAGCTGTTGATAACAAAATGAATGCTAGAACAGCGGCCACCGCGCAAATGGCTATTCAGAACCGTATGGCCTTAGATACGATCTTAGCTTCCACAGGAGGTGTGTGTGCTATGGTGGGTGCTACCTGCTGTACATACATACCTAATAACTCCTCGGAGTCCATCGAGGACGCCCTGCAAACACTCCGCAACCTGGAAGGTGCCATGTCAGCTGACGAGTCCAATGTCCATTCATCCGGGTGGGACTGGCTGTTCCAAGGCTCCTGGTTCCAATTTCTGCTACGTCTGGGTCTCCCTCTTCTGGCTGTGCTGCTGGTCGTTGGTCTTGCCTGCTGCTGCATCGTCCCCTGTGTGAAGAAAGGCATAGACAACATGATCATCGGTGCTATGCAGGTCCAGGCTTCCCCAGAGTACCAACTCCATGTTATGGGTCTCTCCCCATCTGCCCCATTGATGGACTAAGACCCTGCCACACCTTCCCATCACCACAGTGAGCGGTAAAGGTTCACTGCTACTGAGGGTCATGTGCTAGTAACCTCTGACCCTCCCTTACCAACTCCAAAAACACACTGAGACTTAAAGCCCCATTTTCAACACCATGGTTTTGGGTCATCATTTGTATATACACTCTGAACTGTCTCCAGATCACCGTGGATCAGAATCGATGTTCGCCCCAACAGGGGGGGACGGTGGGGAATTTTTCCCGTACTAGCTGTCGGGTTTTCGCCCCACCCCTCGGTGGTCATCCCTGTTGTTTTGGTCCCATGATGGCACCGGGTAAACCTGTGAAGACGCCCGTCTGCTTGATGTTTTCCAAACCCACAACAGGGCGGATATGTAAGATATGCTATAGTGTGTGTGTGTTTTATACTACTTTATTAGTTATAATTAAATGATTAAACGATAGTTAGAATATGAAATTATCCATGATTAATTGTGTGTGTGTCTGCAAAACATATCCATTGTCCACCACAGCTGGTTTAAACTAGTTTGGGCCAGTGTGGGTGTACGTGACTCACTGCATGGACATATGAGCTGTTTACTACCCAAAGCTTTTGTGTTTCCATATATGGTATTAAAACCGCACCCAGAGCGTTGTTGCACAGCCCATCTGGGTGTGGTCTATGTTTTCTATAATAAATACCTCGTTCTGAGGCATCACCTCAGAGCAACTCAACTTATATCGGACTTCTGTGTCTCTTTGTTGGGTTTTTCTCCGAGCTGCAGTTCGCACCCTCTGCCTCTGGTCGCCTTTTAAGTCAGATAGTGTTTTTCTCCCTGAGTGTGATTGAACAACGGTCTTAACGTATTTAGACCTAACACCATGTCACCTCTTTCTTCTCCAACCCCTAACCTTTTTTTTCTTTCACATCCACTCAATACCCCCCCCTTCCTACGCTTTATATAATTACCTGTTGCGTGTTTTATTCTTTTGGTACTGGTTGTTGTTGTTGTATGTTTGTGCTTCTCACTAACCTTCTCACCCAGCCCCTTACCTTGTGGTGGTATCGCATGATAAGCATTTCTTCTCTTTCTTTCTTGCATTGAAGTCTATCACGACACAGCTGTGCACAAATGCTCTCAGACTCTTGGTTATGCTCACATTCGTAAGGACTAAACCGCACTCCTTTCCATGTCTCAGTTTACAGTAACATCTTGGAATGTGCGTGGCATTCGCTCGCAGGCTAAAAAGATCAAGATATTTGATTATGTATCAAGATTAAATGCAGACATTGTTTTCTTTCAAGAAACTCACTTACTTCAATCAGAAGAAAAATCTCTGACAGACTTAAATTTTAACAAAATATATAACTCGTGTTTCAATTCCAGGCAAAGAGGAGTCTCGGTTCTTTTCAACAAAAGGTTGCTCTTTAACATAATCAACTCCACCATAGACCCAGAGGGTAGATATATTATTATCAAAGTGGTAATCTATAATAAATGTTTCACAATTCTAAACCTCTACGCCCCCAATAACGACGACCCTGAATTCTTCCATAGAGTTTTTTCGGAGCTATCGGACCTTTCTGCAGATTCATCTGTAATCATCGGAGGTGACTTCAATCTGACACTCAACACATCATTAGACAGATCCAGTAAGTGCCCAAATACAAAACCGTTCTCGATCTGCTAAAGTATTAATGAATACATGGATGATCT